>NW_027114350.1:184978-186808 GCF_000696795.3 Halyomorpha halys | reverse complement strand
GTTGATTCATAGCTATCAGTACTGCAAAATGTATTAATATAGTACAAATATTGTCCTAATTAAACGTTGCGCTATGGTATTTCAAATTATTTCATTCTTGTTGATATTAATTCATGTAGTTATATTTTTAATTCCGCCTATAGCTAACCGCAAGTAAGTGAGGCTAGACAGCCTTTGCTGATTCCTGTTCTGGACTCATCAGTGGACTTAGCTATCCTGCCATCTTCAATGTAGTCCGTGTGTTTGTTCGTCCTTTGAGGATCGTACCAGATAACCTTTCCTCGAACAGTCCAGACACCATTGTTGTTGAAAAAGCCTTCTTCTTCTCGTTGTTGATCGTATAACACTAACCTGTAGGCAAACATATTTTTTCATTAATTAAATTCTAAATAGACAAAAGATGAAAATGAAATGTATAAACGTCCTCACCACGACAGAGTTGATAATAACATTATAATATAATTATAACATTATAATAGTCATACATTTTTTTTAATTTAGTTTTAATGACAATGACAATGATTGGAGCAATTATTGTATGTAAATAAATTTTGCATATCTAATTACAATTACAATTTGAAAAGTAATGTAACAGTTTTAGTCACCGTATTTTTGTAAGAAGAAACTATTAGCATACCAAACCTTATAAAGATAATGAAGAATTTCATTTCAAGTCAACACCTATCTTTGATATTGTTGAAAATACAATTGATATATCATATTAGTTAACATCCTTTGATATGTCATAAACTACTTGAAACTGTTATTATTACTAACCACTTGTGAGTGTAAACCTATTGTAATTTTCTTTTGTATTTTAAAATTTAGTTTTGGAATCCTCACACAAGACTGAAAAGACAGGAAACTGCACGTCGATTTCGACTATTACAGCACTTACTAAACAAAGAGTCCAAACTTCCAATTCATTACAAAATACTGATTTACATGACAATTATAAGGCCAATCTGGACATACGGCGTTGAGCTTAGGGGCTCCACTAAACCTTCGAATTCCTCTCGTATCCAATCCTTACAATCCAAGATCCTTCGTAAAATTCTAAATGCTCCCTAACCACTCAAACCTATTAGTTTCTAATCTTTCTTCCTCTCTTATTCCGGATAATCCTCCGAGGCGTCTGAAAAGAAGATGGCCTCGAGACCTTATATTGTAAAAATGTTTTTAGTGTGCTACCAATGGGTAGTTTCTCTATATGCTTGTACCATTCCGTTATGATTTCCTCAAATTTACTTGATGTGTTTTATGTACAGTTGTAAATATCAATAAATAAATTTAAATAAAAATTATAATTTAGTTTTAATGACAATGTTTCAATTAAACATTATAAATTATATTTTACATATTTGATTACACTTACATAAATGAAGAGAACGTATGTTAAATAGCTTTTTTATTCAGATATTAAATAAACAGTGACATCAATAAGAATGTGTTGTTTTTTTATTTTAATTTTTATAGTAATGTAATAGTTGTAATCAACGTCTTTTTATAGGAAGAAACTATTATTTTACCAAACCCCATAAAGATGAAGAATATTTAAATGGAGATATTAGCTCTGCGTTTGTGGTATCAGAAATAGTTCAATGTTCTATGTGGAATGAAATGAAAAATAACTCTCTAATAATTAAGCACTCAGTCCACTAAGAATAACATTAATGTAAAATTTAAACTCCTGAATTATGGATTAATGAAATTAAAACAAGAAGACAAATATTAAATGTTATCTACAGAAAGTGAAAAGAAAGACACAATTTCATTATGCATGTTCTTGTATAAACATTCTTTATTTACGCATATGTGGAAGATTGATAT
>NW_027114350.1:178809-184928 GCF_000696795.3 Halyomorpha halys | reverse complement strand
GTACATAGGATATTACACTATAATGTAATTTTTCTTTACCTTAGACGATAACTACCATCCGAGTATGTTACGATTTCTTTAAACTCTTCGGGTCCACCAAAATATTCTACGTAACGTGAGACCTCCTGACCAGAGCATCCTACTAAAGCCGTTAACAATATTCCAATGAAAACCTGAAATGAGAGAGAAATTTAAAAGTTTATATATATTTCTAGAACTGTTGGTCTATAGAACTTGTTCCAAATGACCAGCACCAACATTAGCTAGTAAAGCGATAATTATTTTCAAATCACCATAAATCTAAAATTTAAAACAAATTTAAATTTAAATTTAAAGTTAAATGTTTGTATATGGGCTCAGTTTAATGATGCAAAAACACTTATATTTATTTTTAACACTTATTTTATTTTTACACTTCTCAAAAATATTAGTTAGTTATTTAAAGAATGAAGGGCTAAGGGTGTTAGGATGCTCCGGTCAGGAGATCTACCGTTTAATAAAATATTACCACTCAGTATTACTAGGAGAGGAGCGTTTAAATTTATTTTCGCGGTAGATTAAAAATTCTGATTGGTAAAAATATTAAAGCAAGATGAAAAAATAAAATGATTGGTACTTCCTACTTCAATAAGAAGCCTTTTTTTTCCTTATTTATTTTTCTTCATCTTTTTTAATACAATAGATTTATATTTTTAAAAATTAATGAACACCACTCAAAAAATTCATGTTAGAGTAACTACAATTACTTAACTTTAGGTAAAATTTTATATATTTTAAACTTCAATATTTGTTTACGATTCCCCATAGAAATAATGGAAATTACACCATTCTATTTCTGTATCTATACTTCTTCCACTTTCAGTAGTTGAGGAAGTGCAATTAGTCCTACTAATTAGTTGATTAACAAGTTAGTTCAACAAATATGAATTCATAACAATAAAACAACGATTGATGATACATATTAAATCATAGGTGTGCAGTGAAATACTAGCTAAGCTTAAATAAGGTGTTGGATATCAAAAGTACCTTAAATACTTTTGTATAACCATGAGACAGAATCAATAAAGTACTGAAAATTATTTATGTTTTTGAAAGAATATGAATTTACAAGGATCATATTTGAGGAATCATAATTAATAAGAAATATTTTAGTAAATAAGAATTAAGAAATATTTTGACAACTCAAATTGTTATTATAATAAATTATATCGTTGTTATAATAAACGAAATAACTGCAATATATAATTACAATTAATATTTGTATTAAAAATTTTCAATAACATAATTTTGTCTCACGTAAGTAGGAGGTTCTCAAAGTAGGCCTTAAAAATGTTTGTAGCAGAGTAATTTAGTATTAAAACCTTTATCTGGAATTTTGAAGATTTTTTTTTTAAATTGCTGAACGTAAAAATGCTCTTTCACCAATGCTTTTAAGGTAATACATCTAAAACCCTTAGAAATCAATAAAAGTTTAATATAAAGGGGAGGTTTCAATCAAAATCCTTCATATACACAATTCTCCATCGACCGCTAGACTTGATAATTTTCTGCTTATGGAAGGAAGCATGCATTAAAATTTAAAATTTAAAAGTTTAAAAATACTACCAGAACCCAATTTAAACTAAGATGAAACATTTTTGTTTGCTCACAAATCAATATTTATAGATTTTTATTTCCAGCTGTAAAATTCATAATGGTAATCATGGGTTTTGATTATAAAAGACTCAATTAAATTAAAAATTTAAATTTTTAATTAAATAAAAAAAATAATTCAATGAATTATAAAAAAATTGATATTATTTCTTTATTAAAGTTCTGTTTTAATTTTATTTATTCATTTGATTTATTATTTGATTCATTTATTTGGTTTATTATTGATATTAAAAAAAAAAATAATGACAAACTATAATTACACGAATGCCGTGAATTTTGTTTAGTATTTTCAGTGAGCCATCAGACAAAAATTTTAAGAGTCAATGGATTAGCATATAGGAACATTAGTATAAATGATTCGTAAGTGATGGACGACCAGTTCTTACCAATAATCTCATCTTGCCTGAAGATCACTAAGTGAAGACCATCGCACCAAAGGGGGTTGTTAAATATGGTTGGGTTTGTAAATCCCCTCCAAGAGTTCTAGTCTTGTGAAAGAATTCAAAAAGGTTCCTTATGGGGCTATCATTTTAAATTGCAGTATTACAAGAAACTATCCTTTAAACCAATGTTCTTTGTAATCAGCATGTTATTTCGATAGCGATGATGATCCCTTTTAGCTTTTTATAGAGAGGTGTTGATAATTTCATTAATTCAACTATGATACTTTTAATTTATATAAATTATCATGAATAAAAGAAAAAATATTTTTATAGTTTTCTGAAAGTCTCCAGCCATCAAATAAAAATCATTAGGGCACTATTATTTTGTTAACACTTTTTGTATCTTGGACACTACAAAAAAACAGATGTACTGTACAGTCATCTATGAAATAGAAACAAGAAATTTTAATGATTTATATCAATATATTAGTTATGTCATGCAAAACTTCATGATGGGGCCGCTCGTAGCTCAGTGGTTAAGACACTGTCTTACCAATGGATGTCTATTGGCGGTGCTGGTTCGAACCCAGCCTAGAGCATTGACCTTTTTCATTGAGTGGCGATCCCACAAACTGAAAAACTTTGTTGACCCCCAACCATGGTTAGGCAGTAAATGGGGACTCCAATGGGAGGGGGGGGGTAGTCTTGGCCAAAAAAAAAAAACTTCAAGATGAATATTTGATGGCCTTAGTGTCTTTTTTTTATGTCTTATTGTGTGAAATATTAAAGAGGGGTTCTATATCATTACGTTGTAGGGCTAGCTGCTCTAAAATAGCAGACCCTAAGTGAAAAGAGACGCAGAACGAGCCCAGAAACAAAATATTAACAAAACTTAAATGTAGAAAGCCGATGCTGTACAATTATTTTGTGTTAGAGCTCTGGCAGCAGAGATTTTCTGAAGTTGCTTAAAACGTCTGCCAAGAACAAAGTTAATTTTTTTTTTACTCTCCAAGATAGTAGTACAATAACTATAATCTTCCAAAGTATATATTTATAATATAATATAAAAATGTACTGTATTAATGTAGGTTAATAAATTAATTAAGTATATAATTAGAGAGAATAGCATAAAAAAAGCTACATTACAAGACTTATTCATGATTTTTTTTATATTTCATGATTTTAATACTTTAGTTTTGTAGTAATTTTATTGTGGTTTGAGTGTAAAATCTAGGGGAGAAGCTACGTTTGGAGCTTGCGTCTTAATAATATTTATACTAGATCCGTTGACAAAGTACCAACTATTTTCCTTAAAATTTGAGTTAAATTTTCGATTCTGAGGACATAATTTTTTTTATTAATTCCTGCATGAATAGAAAGTTTTTTACCTTTAGCAGTGAGCGCCCAAAAATCTATCTAAAACTAATAAAAATGTTCCCATATTATTTACTTCATACTGATCATCCCCCCCAAAATCTTTGAAAATACTTTGCTATTTTTTAATTTTTGACATATTTTATTTTCATTTACATATTCGAAGAAATATTTTACACATATAATATAATATATAATATATGTTATAATTGTATTATAATTTTGTTTAAACATCTTTAGGAAACCGAGAACCTTGTATACCACCACAGAAAATTCTAAAGAGTCAACTTTCTATTTTATCTGATTTGGAATACCTTAAAAGCCATTAGGCATATTAGAATTTAAACCTAGGTCCAACTAATCATATATCTGGGCGAGCTATTGATATGCCTTAAGCAACAGAGGATTCATGGAGGGGTGAAACGGTCCTACTATATTTAAGTAAACCCTGCCTTCACTGTTCAGTCAAGATTAGATCTTTAGTAGGTACTGGACGTAATTCACTGATATAATTTAGATGTTTGTAAGTTTATTATCTGTCGTAGTCCCGAATATAACAAGTTAATTAATAAGTTACTTAACAAGTTAATTATTCTCTTTTATAACTCCTCAAGCCTCCCCTTTGCCTCAACTTGTCTAGTCACTCTTGGAGCTTCTTCCCGAATGTGCAGCCACTAAATGCAGCCATGTGTGTTATGTACAGTCCGCGCATCTGTCTGGAGATGTTGATCTCGTAAAACCACTGGGTGTGGCCCGGTACATCGGACATAAACTAGTTCCCTTCTACAATGATTCTTTTTGTGTCTGACCCTCACAGAAATAATGGAAATTACATCTTTTTATTTCTGTTGCTATGTATGCTATTGAGATTTAATGGGGATCGCTGAAGACAATTATCCAAAAGGAAGTTAATTAATTAAGTATATATTGAGTCCTAAAAATTATTATCATGATTGGATTCTTTTCCAAAGGCTATCTATGTGTTTACCAGTTTACCAATTAAATACCTTTATGTTTATAAAATGTTGTTACCATTAATTATATAGTCCTTTTCTCCCACTTCCCTTTTGGAGCGTTACCTTATTTTTTAATCTCTTCTCTCATTGGCCATCGGTGACCGAAGACTCCCGAGATAGGCGTCCTCCTCCTCAGAGTCGAGAATGTGTAAAAAAGTTTGACATGTCCAGGAAGGGTTAATTTTATTCTGGTCCCTCATCACAACCTGTCATTTTGTGTTTTGACACTTAAAGGTTAGCCAATCTAATTTTCTCAGGAGCCTCTGGTAATGTGATAATCTTAATACAGATGTTTTCATATCCGGGGACGCTAAAAGCTTCGCAGAAGGATACCCTGGCCAGGTATAGGGGCAGATGACGAAACACCTTAATAATACCCAGGATTGTCAAAAGGTCTAATACACAGCACTGTATCTATACTTCTTCATCTTTCAGTAGTTGAGGAAGTGTAATTAGTCCTACTAATTAGTTTCTTAACATGTTATTTCAACGAATATGAATTCAAAACAATAAATCAACCATTGATGTTACACATTAAATAAGGTGTGTTTATAAACATTTCAAGACCCGATAATCAAATCATTCCCACACCGGAGTCACATAGATCTGCAGTGAAAGACGAGATGCTGGAACTCCAACAAGGTGTTGGATATCAAAAGTACCTTAAATACTTTTGTATAACCACGAGACAGAATTAATAAAGTACTGACAATTAATTATGGTTTTGATATCATGTGAATTTACTACATATTTTTCGGTGACCATAATATTTGAGAAATTATAATTAATAAGAAATATCTCAATAAATAAGAATTAGGAAGTATTTTAACAAATCAAATTATAATTATAATTTGTAAGTGCATATATACATTTTCTTTGTAAGTTGTTTTTTATTTATGTATATTTTTTTTGTACTAATTTATTTTGATCATGCATGTGCTGGGTATAAGGTTGAATGTAAAAAATAAATAGAATGGACTCAAAATCCAGAAAAAAAATTGCAATAGGTCAGGTTCTGAGGACCAGAGGACCTGTTCAAGAGCCGTTTGTTGCCTCGGTGATGTCTGTGGCGACTGTGAAGGGCGGTGTTAAGCCACCTCAATTCGACATAGTCTCCTTGTTGGAAAGCTTAACTAAAAAAAATAAATAAACGCTGGCTCGGATAAATCATTTATTTGTAAATTAAATTAAATTAAATACATAAATTATATTGAAAACAAATAAAAACCTTCTAAATAATATAGAGCTCAAATAACAAACTAATAAAAAAAAATACTCCCTCTGAAAACAAATTACGATAAAAAAAAATTGCTAATTACAAAACTGATGAACTCCGATGGGTCGGGGTCCTGTAGTTCGTACCGAAAAGGTCGGAGACGAAGTTCTGTTCTTAACGTAAGTGGCCCCACACAGCAAACCGCTCCGAAGATCTCATCCAGAAAGGTCTGGTGACAAGTACAGCGACTGGGCGACTGTAAGTTTGCTACTCGACTGGGGCCAGTGTACAGGGGCGAGTGGACTTAGCCCGAAACTTGTTGAATTGTTGTTGCAAATAATTCCATTGGCTGGTATTTCACGACCACACACACGCCCAATTCTTCATTTATTTTAAAAACAAAACATACTTGTCATGTAATTAAATTTATTAACAGCTGATTAAAAAAAAAAAAGAAAAAAAAAAGATTTACATTTT
>NW_027114350.1:177418-178732 GCF_000696795.3 Halyomorpha halys | reverse complement strand
AAATATATATATATATTTATTCGGGCGAGCAGCGAACAGGAAGATATAGGTCCACACTCAGATAATAAGGTATGCACTGTGTGCTCTCTTTTAAGGGCGATAGAGGACTCCTAATCCATATAAATGAGTCTGGATGGTTGTCAATAATGGTATCAAAATAGTAAACGAAGACTATTTATTGTTAACTAACGTTTCGCCCCACTTTACCTGGCTTCGTCAGGGTAGTCAGAGTGAAAGAGAGATGACTACTACGTCGTGACTGTCTTCAGCTAAGTCGTTATCTCTGTTTCAATCTAACAGCCCTAACGAAGTCCTGCAAAGTGGGGTGAAATGTTGGTTAAAAATAAATAGTTTTCTTATACTATTTTGATACTTTTATTGACCGTCAACCGAACTACCTTTCTTCAATTAATTTTTATTTAAATCAAGTAAGAATTTAAGAATCGAAATCGAGTTCATCACTGTTCCTCATTCATCAAAATTTATCGCCCATAAAGCCGCAAGAGCAATCGATAGTACTGTTATATATTTATGTACTACTGTTGTTGCCCTTAGCATGGACAACTGTTAGCAGAACACCAAATACCGACAAAAATGTTTGCTAACTTTTTGACCAAATATTTTTCGATTCAAAACCAGAGCACTTAAAAAACAAGTCATAAAATATCTATTCGCTTATGAACTATTCCGTGGAATTGAATATGTATAAATAGAAATATGCTCTTAGTAGACCTCCGTCCATCAGCCTAGTCCATCTAAGAGTTCATCTGAGAATAGCGGTAACCCAATGTTGATTTGTGAGAACGATTCTCAAGGAATTTTCACCTCCATTAAAGATTATTCAAAGGAATATCAACAACAAATTGAGACTATTGAGGACAGTAAGTAAATCTAGAATACATGACGATTTTATCGATATTCTGAATGATGATAAACATTCAATCATTGATCCAACATTAAAAATATCGGCAGCAACCATAAAATCTGATAAAAGTAGAAGGGCCCAAACATTAGCAAATGAATCTGAATATAATTATGACTAAGTAAAGGCACCTTTTCTCATCAAAATAAAATTAAAAACAACAATTAATTGGACCGAATAAATCTGAGAAGCGAAAAATTGCTCTTATTCTTTTACTTGAAAAGTAATATTTTTAGTTATAATGCCTATTCATTGCAATAATCATAAAGAAGAGAAAAAAATACTTATTATTTCTATGAATAAGTGAATAAACCTGCTTATTATCAGTTTGTATAATATCCTTACATGAGGCTATAGAATTCTTTTTGTGTCTGACCCTCACAGAAATAATG
>NW_027114350.1:165310-175538 GCF_000696795.3 Halyomorpha halys | reverse complement strand
TATATATATATAATGTGTGTGTGTATTTACAATTTTATATGATTGTTTTAATCCATTCATAGACGACAGATTTATATATTTATTATGCCTCACTTCAACTTTACATGTTTACTTAAACTGACTGTTTTTAATTTTTTTCCTTTTCATTATATGGCCTCTACGACAATTTTATTATATATTAGTATATTTCATTACTTCATTATTACATGCTTACATTATTTTCTATATATGTTTCCCACTACTAATTGCATAGACTGGAGGTGAGTATTTTGTTTAATTTATTTTCTTATATCCCTTCCTTTATGATTCATTGTTAATAATTCATTACTAGATTTTCATGTTTATTATTCAATACGTTTTGTTGCTAATATTTTTATACTATCTATTTAAATTTATTTTAATTTACTCTGTTCATTTTGAGAACTTTCTTTGGCGTCCTCTAATGTTTCCATAGTTTACAATGTTTTTTTCTTTTTTATTCAATACTGATGAAGAACTGCTACTTGAGTTGAAACGTTGGCTTCTAATGTGTTTTTTGAAGACCTTCGGGTTCTCAGAGGAATTACAAAAAATATATACAAAAGAACCTACGACCATGGCGTCAAGTTGAAACTGTATCCTCAGGTACTAGGGGACCCATAGGTCAAGGAAAAGATGCTTAAGAAGGAAGGTGTGAGAAGCTACCGAATGTTAGTGGATAGAAGAATCTACTTGAGAAATAGGCGTTTCATTTAGACATAACTCATTATGAAGAAGGAAATCTTGGAAGTTGATTTATACCTCTTTGCTGACGCTTTTGTACTCACTGTGAAACAATGTAATTTAGTTTTTCTTATCAAATATCTTTTGCAATAGCATTGATCTATTAAACAATTAAATAAAAGTGTTATAAAACAAAACTATACATTAGAAGCCAACGTTTCAACTCAAACGTTGTATAGTTTTTTGCTAAATATCTTTTTTAACTGCCATCTGGAATATCTTATCCTTCAATTACATATAGTAAACTATTCCTATCATAGTGGAAACGGAAAATAGCCCTCACTGTCAAAAATATAGAAAAGTATGTAAAAATATGGTCAGATTCATCATGAATACCACTAGTGTGACATCTATTGTATTTATGGACGGTGTTATGGATCATTTAAAGTATGCTGAAATTTTCAAAAGTTATCTTGCAAGAAGAGCTGGAGAAAGAGAAAAATACATTTCCGTCAGAGTAGTGACCTGAAACATATGGCATGAAGAACTAACACGGGGATCTTTTCTGAGAAACAGAAATGTACGTTGTAATGAACCGGACAATGAAACTATGGTGCATCTGTAGAGAGGTCCGAAGGATAAATTTAGAAAACGCAACGTACTAATTTATATAATTTGAATATTATTACTTATTACAAGAAGAGGAATAAAATCCTTCGTAATTGACTAAAAAATATTAGAGTCAATACCAAGAATATAATAACCTTAATGATTAATATAATAATGATGATGTGTAGGAATTCTTATAAATTACGTCAGAGATTGAGTATTGTGAATAATTTATTTATAATCCAGTTTTGCAATGTATATAATATCGATATACTGAAGGGTTAAATATTTGTATTAAGTAGCTGAACTTATGTAAATTAATTCCTGCAGATGTACTACAATTGTACTATTTTATTCGTTTTAAAACTGGTGTATGGATATTTCTTTCTCTGACGGTAACAACAAAAACAAGTTTCATCGAAACTAGTTCAGCCGTTTTCTCTTGAAAAGCAACCAAAACAAGATAATTACTACGAGAACAAACAAGAGATTTAAAAGTGTTGTCCTGGAATTTGTTTTATAACACTTTTATTTAATAGATCAATGCTATTGCAAAAGATATTTGATAAGACAAACTAAATTACATAGTTTCACAGTGAGTACAAAAGCGTCAGCAAAGAGGTATAAATCAACTTCCAACATTTCCTTCTTCTTAATGAGTTATATCCAAATGAAACGCCTATTTCTCAAGTAGATTCTTCTATCCACTAACATTCGGTACCTTCTCACACCTTCCTTCTTAAGCATCTTTTTCCTTGACCTAGGGTCCCCTAGTACCTGAGGATACAGTTTCAACTTGACGCCCTGGTCATAGTTTCTTTTGTATATATTTTTTGTAATTCCTCTGAGAACCCGACGGTCTTCATTGATGGACAGCAATCATTTGATCCTTTGAGGCATCATGAGCTGTACCTAACTAAAATCTATATCCCTTAAGGGGACGTTTCTCCCACTCGAGCTGGATTTCGAAAAAAATGTCCCTCTTCTTCCTTCAATTTCTTTAGTATATTATGACAGCTTACTCCACTTTGGCATCAGCTTGGTGATGGTATGGGTAAGACAACAGAATTTTGAATTTGCAATAATTTGAAAATTTTTTCAAATCTCTTGCTTGAAAGGGAGGTGGCGTGGTTATAACCCAATTGATCTTTGCAAAACTCAACAAGGCCCTCACTAAAACAAAGTCTTGTTTTTTTTTATTCCAAATTGTTAAATTTGCTGTCCGTGTTACTAAAACTGTTGCTGCACGCCTGTATTGCCCACAGGACGGGGTAAGGTGGAATAAACAAAAAAATAAATAAAAGTTTTTTCACTTCAATAAATGATGAAAAATAATCCTTCATGATGATGTAGTGATTAGCGTCCTGCTGAAAGTCAAGAGACATGGCTGACTTGGCGTTTCTCGAAGTAAGGCTGCTTATGTTAAACTCTATTTTATTATACGATGTAACTATATGTAATTCATATATGTCCGATTACGGATTGATTAGTATGCTGTGTGATGTAGCAACCTGATGTATTTGGTCAGCATGAATGAATAAAGTATTACTCTCTCTCTCTCATTTTTTTACAGCTTTCGCTGTTTTCTACAAGGAACTTAATGTCGTTAGCCATGTTAATGCAAAAGAATGTGTCTCTAACTTTTCTTCAACTTGCGTCGACACCCTCATATGAAGCATGCAGTTTCTGTATTATCTAGTTATTGACCGAATTACGCACAACAATTCTTTAACTTTTCAAGATTATTTTATTTTAAACTATCAGCTCATCCCCAAAATTCCGAAATTCTCTTAGATTATCTGGCAGTTGGCTCTTTCTTTTCGGCCATCCATTTAAAGTTATGAGTAGCCTTAGGTCTTTTTTTTTGGAATGCTTCTTTTATTTTTCAAGTCCTTCCCTGGTAACATGTATGAGTTCAAAGATCCTGCAAGTTTCTGTCTTATTTAATAAGCTATTTGTTGATGATTAAAGAATTATTACATCATCTTTATCGTGGTGGGTGTCTTTTGTGATTGTAGGTTTAGATAAAAAATCAGCTACATACATGAATTTTCCAGGCCTGTAAACATCAAGTAGAGAAACTTTTTTGATATTGTTTCAAGTGTTATGTGATTGGGTTCCACAGTGACATTGGCCTTCCCAGGTATTGCTTCAGCCAGTCAAATGCATATATTGCCAATAATTCTTTTCCTATCATGGCATATGATAGTTCTGTGCTTTTAGTTCTTGAAATATCAAAATAATGTATGAGTGGGGCACCTAAACCAAACACTCGCATCACACTGGAGTATAACTGATTTCTTGGGATCGACTTTGTCAAAGTCGGAGTTGAGGTCACTAAGTTTAACAAGCGATAAAATGCTTTCTCCTGTATTTCCTCCCAGATCCAGCCAGCATCGTCTTTTAGAAGAGCTCGGAGTGGAGCTGCTGTATCTGCCAGATGAGGGATACACTTTCTCAAATAATTAACGAATTTCAAGAACCGTTGAACTTCTCCTTAATTTCTAGGTGATTTCATATTGCATACAGCCAAAGTTTTACCAGTTCAAATCTAATTTTGCATTTTTTGAAATTCTGAACTTGAGCTCTTTTAATTAAGGCCATTAAGTTATAGCTAGTCCAACAACACATTATCATCAGTCTCTCCAAATCCGTAAACAAAAATATCATTAACGATGCCACATGCTTTTTTTTTCTTACCTCCTGGAGCAAAGAAGAAGGCATTTACAAATATATATATATATATATTTATATACACATACATACATATACCGGCTATTTCATTTTCTTGTTTTGCCGGGATGGCATTATAAGAATGGTTGCCGGTTCCGCTGAAGGCAGTGTCAACAATGATGGCATGTTTGCCTGGATGCTCACTAGGAATAAGGAGGGGCTATTCCTAGATGCCACATACACCTTTAAGACTGTCTATTTCTTTATGAACGGAGTAGACTTAATGCCAACGGGAATCCTCTTCCATCGGCATCTGCCAAACGACTTCCAAAATTTTGATATCTAACTTGATTCTAGAGTGAGGTGGATCTGCCATCAGCCTTCCTTCATATTTGGCACACTGAAAAACTTTGTTATATTAAGCTTTGGAGAAATTTCATTCCATTTGGTGCTTGAGATATTGGGGTCTCTAGATCGCTTTGTTTAAATGACGTGGGTCAAGGTATATCCTTATTGAATTGTTCTTCTTTACAACTACCGTAGCACTTACCCACTCGATGGGATCTTACATTTTTCAATGACTCTCGATTCCACAAGACATTTTATCTCTGCTACTATTTCATCATTTAATCCAACAGGGAATCTTCTTGGCGGGACCATAACAATGAGAGTATCACTTACATCTAATGTAAAGTTATAAAGCTCTTACATGCTTCTCACGGCCGATCTGGAATTAAAGATAAAAAGTTATGTGGATCAGTCACATTTTAATACGAAATTACCCATTGTGGGGCATAAGACTGATTCTTAAAGCATCTTCTATCCCGAGGAGGGGACTTTGTGGGTTATGAATCACCTGAAATTAGATATCATAGCTTTTAATCTTCCAAGTAATATTTAATTCAGTTCGGCCCAATAACATTTATAAATCATCTCGGTAGAATGTAGTAATTGGCTTCAATTTCAGCTCTGCTTCTCCAAGAAAAGTTTCTTTTAATCTGATATACCAATTACATTGCACGATACGCTGCTATCAAGTTGACATTTAAGAGTCTTGTATTTATTTTTTACTGGGACTGTCAGGTTAACAAAAGGTTTATTTAATAAATAAATCAATTGGTATCCTTATCAAGTCTCAACATTCTTTATTATATCAATAGTCCAAAGTTTCGGCCAATTCGGCCATCCTCAATCTATCCAAATTTACAAACTAACAATTAACAGCTATGTCAAGGAAAACACAACAATTTTCTTTTTTTTATCCTCCTCCCTTGGCATTTCTGGCGTACGGGGTACGACAGCAGTGGTGTACTGCGCTGAGGTCTGGGCATACTACTGCTCCCAAAAATCAACAATTTTTTTTTATTCTTATTTTTATTTTACAAAATTATTATTATACAATAATAATTTTAGGGGGATCCATTTTAATTATTATTGGGAACAATTTTAAATGCAGTACAGCCCAGCGCGTTTAGCGCCTTACTGATGGGGCTGCACCTTGTACACTGCACCCGTCCGGTTACCTTCTGCAGTTTACCAGGCTGGTTCAGCCTTCCTGGTCTCAGTCTGGGTGGTTCTCCGGTGGTTCTCCCGATGTCGAGCGGTCAAGCCATTATGAAATGAGTGGGGCCCACCACCTCCTTCCACCTGTAAATGAACACCCTGAAGAAGGGATAATTTCCTTCTTCCATCAAACGGGGGAAGTCTGACTTGACGAGGGCGAAAATCCCAGTCTTTCTCGACAGCCTGGCTCGGTGTCCTTCCATGGCGGAGAAATCTACTACTACGTGTTCAGGAACTCCGCAGGTGAGGTACCGAGGGTCGATGTTCTTTCCAAAGCTATGCAGCTTTTTCCGGAATCCCCGTGTCCTGTTAGAATCTCTGAGACCCAATAGTCCCTGCGTTTTTACTTCGTATTTAAGGACATCCTCCCTGAGGATAAGTCCAGGAGCATCGTCTCATGTGACACCGTTCTGTATGTCTTCGTTAGCCTCAGCAGAGCCAATTTCTGTATGGTGGTCAGTCTCCTCTTCTGTGTCTGCGTGAGGTTTCGGTTCCACGCTGGGGAAACACAACAATTAACAGTATAATAATATATTCATTTGTAACAATATATTTTAACAACATTATTATTAATAATATAAAATACCTTAAATATAAATTTACAGATCATATCCAAATTTAAAAATGTTTTGCAGGCTATTTTACTCACGTCATTAATTACGAGTCAAATCACCCTATAGAAAAGTCAATTAATAGGGAATCATATTAGTTATTAATTAACTTACCAAAGCTTGTTACTTTCTTTGTCCATTCTGTTATTATATCCTTGCCTCTTATTATATCTTATTAGCATAATACCTAAAAATTTAAGTTTTTCAACTCATTTTCCAATTCCAAGAAGAAAAAAAATTAATTTTTATCAATATATTCTTGTTTGAGAGTGGTTTAGTTTATTTAAAAACAAATTTGATCCTTTTTTTCTCAGCTTTATTCTTTTCAAAACCTTCCAACGTTTCGACTCTTAGGTCATTTCATTAATTAATTAATTAATTTAGAGATGGGACAAAGGCAATTAGGCATTTTTAAGTTTTTTAAAAAATAAAATGAAAACAAAATAAAGGTTGGGCCAAAGAAATCAGAATGTAAGTGAAGGAAATAATGAAATTGTTATATAAAAATAATTAAAAAAATACTTTTTGTAGGTATCCTTGAAAATGAGCTGAGGGTCAAAACGTTGGAAGGTTTTGAAAAGAATAAAGTTGAGAAAAAAAGGATCAAATTTGTTTTTAAATATATAAAAAAGTTTATTCTTTAATAAACCATCTTTGAGCTCATTAATAGCCTTATTTTCATCTGAATAACTGGAATCATGATAACTCTGTTTTGGCAATCCTACTACTACCTGAGCAGATTTCTATAAGTATACATTACTGAAGTGGTTCACCTTTTCACACTTATTCCAAACTTTACCATAAGCTGGACACTGTGGGTCCCTCTAAAGTGCAGACCTCCACAAAACAGACATTTTGGTAGAAGTTCTTTTCTTATAGCAAATGCTGAACTATTAATCGGCTGATATTCTTCCCCGATTTGGGATGCAACGTTTACCGCTTGTTAATTTGTAATCGCTTACGCAAAAACGAATTAGTAATTTCAGCGACTAAATAGGTTTAAATTTACTGAAATATAATAAAATAAATTTTCATCGATCTAGCTTTGATAACAGCTAACTTTTCAAAATTGCACTTGCTTGCTTGTTTATGAAGTCCATTAATAAATTCACATTAGGTTGCTGAGAAGAACTGTTAAACACAATTTAGTCAATAATTACGTCAGCTTCATTTTATTTCAGGTCTCTTTTACCAATTAAAGAACTAAATAAGGCTAGTTTTACCTTCTTATTAGAGATTTACACAATTATTACACAAAGATTCAGAAATTTTCGATACAATTGCCTATTGCACTTAAAACATTTCCAAGTTGTTGGATGCATTTTCATTGCACAAAATATCTAAAATATCTGGCAATTGGATATAGCTATCCATCTTAAGATGAATGGTATTAATAAACTAATATACACCTAACACTATGTTGTATTTTTAAATAGATTTACACTAAAGCAAAATGTGTTTAATAAGACATAGTAGGTAGCTTTGTTCTACAGTAAGTACAAAATTATTAACTTAATAAAGACATCATGCATAGTCTTAGATATACACATAAGACTGTGTAACAGACACCAAAAAGGTATTTCAAAAAATAAAATGATCGCATAGATGTACATTCTGCTGTCACAACCTCAATAGGTTATATAAATATTACAAATATTTCTATATATTTTTTAAATTGGTTTGTTTTAATAACAATGAAAGTAAGACCTCAGTCTCATGACTCAGTAGGAGTAGATACATTTGTAAAAAAATCAGGCATCAATAAAAATTATATTCTTTTATAAATATGATTCTCCTAAATATCTTTTTTTTTAGATATTGGTAACGACGTTATCAATTTCTCTGGAATGTTGCTACGGTCAAGAAGCGGTAGAAAATACCATTTATTACTTTGGAGGAACTGAATTTTTCCAACAAAGATCTACTTATCCAGACGGTAGCTACAGATTTAGGTAATGTTTGTATATTTGTAGGCTAATATTTTTTAAAACATAACAGTTATCTTAAATCAAATAATTTAACTTCTATCCATTTTAGTCTCATCACATTTTATTTTTCTCATAAGTCCGACGTTTCGGCCAATCCGGCCATACTCAGGGACAATCTACTTAATACAACTTTGGAACTATATAATTTAAAAACTCAACTCCATTCAGGCTATTCTGCCCAGGTCAAAACAACAATTTCTAATTAGTCAATATTCACATTAAAACCAAAATAAAAATCATTTATATCTGTGATAAATAAGTGTGACCCCTATCTTCTGGTAGTTTCCTAACTTTGTGAGTTGGCTGAATGCAAACGATGAAATTTTACGAAAATAGGTCTCTAATTATGATTATCAGTGACAACCTTTTTTCCCTCCTGTTTCTATTTGCACTTAAAAATGATGTCTGCAGCCTGCCACGATTACCCAGAATTTTTTTATTATGAGTATATATAATATGAGTATATTCTTATATATATATATATATATATCTTTGTAATCACCATTAATTTTTTAAAATGCTATTATCTTTTTAAAAAAATATTATAACCGTTATTA
Organism: Halyomorpha halys; assembly: GCF_000696795.3. Lineage (NCBI taxonomy): Eukaryota > Metazoa > Arthropoda > Insecta > Hemiptera > Pentatomidae > Halyomorpha > Halyomorpha halys. The sequence continues at coordinate 166,835 of NW_027114350.1, read as the reverse complement.
ACTTCTATGTAAACATACAATTTTATTTGATATCCGACCTTATTTTTATCTAAAACGTGAATGAATAATAAATCAACAACTAATAGTTTAATTAGATAGTAAGCAAAAATTATTTTAATATAATATAAAAATGTTTCAAATCCATTTTACGCAACCTAATTCTAGAATATTGAGAAAATATAGGAAAGCAGGTGGGTGTGAGGTCTCGGAAAGCAGCCCGACCTTTGGCATACTTTATGTTCTATTTTATTCGCTTCTTTTTCTGTATGATTCTCCAAACTCCACTATTTCAAATACTTGAGCGAGGCAAAGAAACTGGGAGGGGATGTGCGGGGCCATTTCTAACTATCCCCCATTTGACATGATATTCACTTTGTGTTCTACAAGCAAGATGAAGAGGTTATTGGTAAGGTTCCATACTCTATTGGAATTACTGTTCAATATTAAAACTAAATAATAATTTAGTAATAATCTATTAAGTTAAATGTTGTAATAATATATTATAGTTCGAGTTCATCTATGATTTTTAACTATGTTATATGATTTATGTGACTAGTCTTATTCACTGTTTTTTTCATACAAATATTCATTCATTCATTGTTATCTTTCATTTTTTTTTAATAAATAAAACTAGTGAGAGTGTAATGTAAAGAAGAAAAAAAAATGAGCTAGTCTTAACTTACTCTTAATATTGATGAGAAAATACTCTGAACATCGCTTATAAGTCCTCAGATATAACGGCGTGTTAGTTTTAACAAAGCATATTTTCAGACCCATACTCCTTCAAGCCCTTATAGCTTAACTTTGTGTCTTACTTATATATGTATGTATTTTTTATCGGATATAGCAACAATGGTAATAAGAACTGAAGAGCCATAACGACTCGTTTTGAGAACTCATTGAACGAGGAGATCCGGTTATTGTGACATCATTGTAATAAGGCCTTGCAAACAAGACCCTTAATTTTTCGAATAATGTTTCTTTTATTTTAAAACCAAGTTTAGAAGGAGGAGATTAATTTTCGTTCTGTGAAATGATTATTGTTCAGTTTCACTACTGTACCAACATCTCCAGAAAAGAAAATGTTTCATTGCGGTGGATAGTTTCGTATTTGCCGTTGTGTCGAAAATTGTGAAATGAAAATTAGCTCAGGTAAAGAAACGAAGAAAAGCTCTATTGTATCATAAATTTAGAAATTGGGCTTTTATTCCAGATAATGAAGAAAAACGAGTTTCGTTAAAAATAATAAACACTCCCCTCCTCTTGTTATTTTTTCTCCCTGATTTATTCCATATAAATGATATCCTTCTTTTTTTCCTTTATTGGTTTTATCTCATATCTCACAGTTTGTTTATATTTTTCATCTTCGTATCTTTTTCCAACATTGTATAATTTTATTTAATTAATGTTTTCTTTCGTAATTTATGATCTCAATGTTAGTTTAATAACTTTAAAGTTGATTTCAGTACTTTATAGTAATAAAGGTTTTCATTCTTTAATTATTATTTTTTATTAGGTTTTTTAT
>NW_027114350.1:137518-165260 GCF_000696795.3 Halyomorpha halys | reverse complement strand
CCTCCTGTTTCTATTTGCACTTAAAAATGATGTCTGCAGCCTGCCACGATTACCCAGAATTTTTTTATTATGAGTATATATAATATGAGTATATTATGAGTATATATATATATATATATATATGTATATATATCTGCCCTTTCAATTAAATTATTATTTTCTGAAGCGTAGAAGGGTTGGGACATTCTTATGTACTTCTTACATATTTAAAGAATAACTAAATTAACTTTTCACGTTAATGGGTACTCACCTAGTCACAAACAACATCAGAAATCTTCATAATTACCATAAGAACAGAAAATGATGTCTAAAAACAAAACTGATTTTTCATGTAATGTTGAAGAGTATATGTAGGTATTAGCTTTTTATTTTTTATTAGTACCTGCATGTAAAACAGTGGATATTAATAAGTTGAAGAGACGAAACAACACACTGAAATTTACCAAGAGGACGACAATGGCTATAAAGTCCAGTCCTTCGGCGAAGATATTCCTTTCAGAGCAGCCGCTACTGGTTTGAGCCCTGGTGCATGTGCTTCTCTCTGCGGCTACGGCTAACTACAAACGTGAAATAAAGTTTTTTTTATTATTTTAAACATTTTTATAATTACCAATTAGTATATTATTATTATTTTTTATTATATAAATTGTAAAAAATAAAAAAATATTTTTCTTTTTCGTTACATATATGCTTTGAGTTTTTCTATTAGTATGTAGGTTTATAAAAGTAAATTCAAAATTAAGATATGGCATGAAGGATAAAGATGTAAGCTTCTATTGACAGGTTGTATATCAAGTGATAATGCATCTTAAGTTCTACCCTTTCGTGCATGTAAATGTTATACATAAATAATATTTGATTTTCAAAAACATTAGGTAAATCTTTTTTAATCATATAAATAAACTGCTTATAAGAATTCGCAAAAGTATTTTTACTTTGAAAATTATATTTAAAAATATAACTATCATTTAAACTTTTACTTCTGTCTAGTTTAACCATGGTAAAAGATTCTAAATAGAAGGGGATTGGTATCTCTCAGCGCGTTTACCAACCATGTTATTATAACACCTACATATTAGGATTATCATTAGTTTCATATTGATACCGGAATGAAGAATTCGAACGTTGGCTTGAAACGTTTTGGAACGGTTTGGTGTAGTTTTTCGAAAGTAGTAGACACGTTGCGTATTTAATTTTAAAGAATTCCTATTTCTGGCTAGTCGTGTACCTTAGAGGTAAAAGAAGCAGAAGCTATAAACTGTGGCGTGCTGTCATATGGTATCTTAGACGCTATATCACTTTTACGTGTTTAAATCTCACCCTGAATGCTGTATGAAGTCCTGAATAGTAGCAGGTGATCTTTGGATGAATAACTGTTTAATGATATCTTCCGGTGCTTGGGGACTACAAAAAGCTTTCTTATTTCGAATGAACTGGGATTTTTTCTTCTTATTCTAACTCTTATAATAATTTTTGAATGCCTGCCTCACTACTATACTTTTTAATTTTCATTTAAGGCATCTTTAAAAAGTTAGTGATCTGGTTAGGGGTCAGTAAATCACAGGACATTGGCAATTCTACCTAAGGTTTCGCTGTCCAGTTCCGGCAATAAATTGTTAAATTGTTTTTTTCATAAGTAATTTCAGCAAGTTCGAAACCACATCTAAAAAATGGGGAGATTTTAACTGAAACATGCCATATTAGAGCTACCTGTCTTTCCGGTGGCTTCATCATATTTCTTTTTGTTGCTGCTCACATACTGGTGTACGATTTCGATAATTTAGCTTTCATCCAGATATTAACTATAGATCATTTAATTACAATAGGTTTGGCTAGGTTAAAATAAATGGAAGGACTGTGCGAGATGGAATAAGTGAACTGCACAAATTGTTATTATAAAATGGATGAATTACTAGACTAATACATTTCTATTAACAAACTTAACTTTAAATTATATTTAACAAAAATTAATTTAATGAACTTATATAAAAATAAAAGCAAAGTGAATAAAAAAAAAGAAAGAAAATGTGGCTAATAAGTAAATGAGACAAATATTTTAACCCATTGTTCAACAATAAATAAAATTGATTTTGAGTCCTAATGCTTACTTGTTGATGTAAAAAAATGTTATTAGTTCTGCTCCTATGCAGCCAATCATTTTTTTTTTTTTCACATGGAGGGTTGCGGAGGAAGAGTAAGGGAGTTGAATAGAGCTTGGAAGCTTTTTAGGAAAAAAACATGTGCTAGAGAAATGATGAGAGGAATTTTTCTTAAACAAGAAATGAATAAATTCCTAAACAAATATTTTAATGATTATTACAATGGATAATAATTCTGAATCATTAACAAACAAATGAAATGAAATGAAATGAAAGAATAACTTTATTCTGGGACATATGTCCCCTAAGAATAATTACAAGGTTCATATAGTGAGATTTTTATCTGGCGAGCGTTTACAAATTTTCAGATAGTAGAATGAAATTACATTGGTATATTGGCTTTACTACTGTTTATAATGTTAATCAATAACTGCCTATTTATTTGATTACAAGGATGTGGAGGTTTGGTTATTCAATAAATGAAACAAGAATGTTTCATCTGACCATCCATTCTTTTTCATAGGAATTAGTACAAACTTTATCAGTATAGTGCAATTACAGTACAAACATTGTATTAATTAAAAGCTGTACTTATTACAAATTAGTTTGGTTTTGTCGTTGAATATTATTCATGTAACATAAATAATATTATAAATATATCATTTTATCCGGCAATGGCTATATATTTACCCTGTTTAATATATAACATAATCATTTAACATTGTTAACCTCTACCTCAACCACAAAGTGAGGCCACACAACCCGCGCTGAGCCCACCGCCCTGAGGTCTGGACTCCTGTTCATTAGTGGACTTGGCTATGTTACCATCTTCGATGTAGTCAGTGTGTTTGTTCGTCCTTTCAGGATTGTACCAGATAACCTTTCCCTGAACTGTCCAGATTCCGTTCTTGAAAAAGCCTGATTCTTCTCTTTGCTGATCATATAACATTATCCTGTAGACAGACTTTTACAATAATTAATATTTATTCAAGAAAAAAATTGAATAATGAAATGTGTGATCCGTCAATGGTTAAGTTCATTAGTTAATGGAGTAAATCTCCCGCATTCGGGAGTGTACTTGTGGGCCGAGGATTGTCGTATATGCTTTATAGTTCAGAGAGGTGGTCACAAATTTCAATAATGTATTGAGATAACTTTGAACGTAGAACTTAAACAGATTCCCTTCCAAACATTCTCCACAGATACTAGTCTTAAACCAATTAGCTACTAACTTACCGAAAATCCATACCCCGTTTGTTTATGAGCATCTAATCAATATTCCCGGACAAAATATATTAGCTAAAAGTTAATACTTTCTATCTTGATTCCAGAACTTCATTGTTCTTACTCCATAGGCGAAGAAGAATCTTAAATACTGTGAAAATATTATAGACTAATATTCTGCTTATTATTAATGTCTATATTAATTTTTACATATGCATGAAAAGAATTGATTATGTGCCTAATTATTTATTATGTATAATGTTTGGACAGTGTATCAAATTTATTGAAATAGTTTAAATCAACAAATTTATTATTGTATATATTTTTTTTACTCAACACAAATAATGATATTAGAAGTGTTGCAGAAGACAATGTAATATAGTATAATTTAACTAAGCTTACCTTAGAAAATAACTACCATCTGGGTAAGTTGTGATTTCTTTGAACTGTGGGGATCCATCATAATATTCTATGGAACGTGAGCCCTCCTGGCCGAAGCATCTTACTAAGGCCATAATAAATATTGGACTGAATACCTGAAATATGAAAGAAATTTAAAATCAACTAAGGTAACAAGCATTTATATGTTGTTTCTTGTTATATCTATTTCTAGAATCGTTAGTCTATAGAACTTGTTGCAAATGAACAGCTCCAACATAAGTTAGTAAAGCAAATATTATTTTTAAATCACAATAAATATAAAATTTAAAAACAAATAAAATTAAATATATGTATATAGTCTCAGGTATAATGATACCAAAACAGTATTTTTTTCTATTTCTTCGTTAACGACCGAGATATCAGTACATAACATTAGCCACCAATTTTTTTTTTTTAATTTTTCACCACAGGATTACTAGAAGAGGAGTGATTAAATTTATTTTCGCGGTGGATTACAAATGCTCTGCATAAAAAAAATTATAAGTTAGATGTACAAAATTAAATGATGCTTTGGTACGTCCTACTTTAACTAGAAGTCAAAATTTTCACTTATTAATTTTTCCTATCTCTTTTTAAAACAGTAGATTTATATTTAAAAAAAAACAGTAATGAACACTTCTTAAGAAGTTTGAGTTAAAATAAATACCTTATTTACTTACATAAGGTACATTAAATACATTATTTAAAATTTAGGTAAAATTTTTAATATCAATACTTGTTTGCGATTCTGAACTAACACGACATATTCCAACAACAGTAACGAAAATTACATTGTTTTATTTCCTTAACTATACTTCTTCCAATTTCATCAATTGAAGAAATGCAATAAGCCTTTCTAATTAGTTGCTCATTAAGTTAATTCCACAAATGTAAATTCATAACAATAAATCAGCGACTGATGTTTCATAGTGAAGATGGTATATTCAAAATATTTTAGGGAGACGAAGGGAAATGAATCATGACATTTAATTCATTTTTCTGAAGTTCAGAATCGTAAAGAAATATTGATATTCAAAATTTTAAATAATATACCTTAATTTATTATATTATATAGATGGCTCACTAAAAATATTGAAATTTCACTGCATTCGTATGTACCTTATGTAAATATATAAGGTACATACGAATGCAGATAAATTTCAATATTTTTAGTGAGCCATCCGACAAAAGTTTTAAGAAACAATGACTTAACATATAGCTGTATTAGTATAAATGATTCGTAAGTGACGGACGGCCAATTCTTACCAATATTCTCACCATCTTGCCTGAAGGTCACTCAGTAAAGACTCCACCCGAAGGAAGTTTTTATATATGTTTGGATTTGTAAATCCCCTCCAAGAGTTCTTTTCTTGTGTAAGAATTCAAAGATTCCTTAACCGAATATCGTTTTAAATTACAGGATTGTAAGAGAAGAAATTCATTGAAGGCGGTGTTCTCTGTAATTACTTTGTTATGTTAACAGCAATTTCGTTTCTGAGAATATAATTTTTTTTATCAATTCCTGCTTGAATACTTTCCTTACCTTTAGTAGCTAGCGACTAAAATTCCATCTACTACTAATAAAAATATTCCTACATTCTTTACTTGCTACTAATCACTGGGAAAAAGAAATTTTTGAAAAATATTTTCTATTTGACTTTTTGAAATTTTTCATTTTCATATTCCGTGACTTATTTTACACTTTCCCAAATTATTTCTATATTTCTTATACTATTTGTTACTGTATTATAATATATGTAATTGTATAATAAATTTGACCTCTTTGATGTTTTGATGTTGCCCAGGTAGTTGTGTTCGATTAGGTGGTTCTGACTCCAATTGAAGATGTGAGGCAATCTATACTAGATGGCCTCAACCTCAACCTTTTGAACTCTTGGAGTCGGCGGAGTAGGAGCGGGTAGGACACGCTCTCTAAGGCCAGGCTGCAGTCCAAAGAGATGAAGGCTGTTGTGCTGTTATTCATATGCTCCATGGTGTGCGCTTAAAGCTTGTTTCCGCAAATAACACCTCAATGGAATCCAGTTTACTCCAGAGGAATTACATCGGCTTCCCTGTAGTACTCCGTTAGGTAGAGGTGTAGGAGCCGCTCGAAGACCTTGCTCATGTGTGAAGAATAGGTTAATCGGTTGGTAGTGCTCCGGCAAGTCACCTTTCTTCCCAGACTTGAGTAGCGGAACAACGATCGCTTGTTACCTGGTAGTTGGCAAGAAAGAGAGATCTGCATAGATGTTCAGCAGAAAGCCTTTTCCCTTTCTGGAAACGATCTTCAAGAGCATACTTGGAATTCCGTCCGGAGCAGAAGCTTTGTTTCTCTTAGTGCAGTGTAGTACCGACTCTAACTTGCTGGGGGTGGAGAAGATGGGCTTCTGAACAGAACTTAGTGGCCTTCCAGGTGGCGGCAAGGGAGCATTAGATGTCCTTTCAGCCTCCTTCGCTGCATAACATAAGGCAAATAGGGCAGTCTGCTCTCCAGACATCAACATGAGAAATATATTTCGCAGGTTGTTACGTTGCCCTATCAGGCTAAAAATGTGCTTCGGTGGCTTCCTGATGGTTTTGGGGGGAGATCCGGTATGTAATGAAAAACCGGCATCTTCGCTCATTCCTCGTCTGATAGCAGAAAAAAACTGTTTCTTTTTCATGTAGTTCATTTACAGGAGGAAGAAGGTGGTGGATCCAACGCTCTTTAGCTTGGAATAAGCTCCACCACTCGGCATCGGCGAGCCACAAGAAGAAGAAATTGCAAACGCAAACTGAGAACAGGAGGCTGGAGAGCTTTTTTTTCTTTGTTTTCCATACACCATATAGAAAATTATTTTGATTCTTCCTGAGGATCATACACCATCACCTGCATGGGAATTAGCTCGGAGATTATTCTTTGTTTTATTTATTCATTTTAATATGTTGACCTCTCTATTTGTGTGTTTTAACGTATTTATTCATTAAATTATTTTATTTTATTAATACTATGTTTTTTGTGTTTTTTTAAAAACTTATCTATCCATTCAAGTGTTTCCTGTAACCGGTTTTTTCAATAATTATATTTTCCTTTTAATCTATGTGTTATTCTTATTCTCGTAAAATGTATCTAGTTGTTTGTTCTTAGTAGACTGATCTACTGCTGTGACTATGAATGATGGTCTGATCTCACATTACCGTCTAATATTGAATTTTATTAGCGGTCACTGAAGAGGATCTAGGAGGGTGAATTCCGGAGAGCGAATTTGTTGATCGGGTGAATTGAATAATTGTGAAAGGGCGTGAATAATTGAGCAGAAATGGGAAAGAAAAATAGGAGTGAATGAAACATTTGTATTGGTTGAACAAACCGAAATGGATTGTAAAAGGAAACTGTAGGAGTGAAAAAAATTGTTTATTATATCCTATTATTGTATATCTTTTTTTTATGATCACACCATGTATGTGTAATGTATATATGTCCGATTACGGATTGATAAGTATGCTGTGTAAGATGGCAACCTAATGTATTTAGGTAGCATAGATGAATAAATAAAGTATTTCTCTCTCTCTACATAATAAGAAAGAATATATACAGTTTTCGCTTGTGTCTCCTTTTTCTGTAGAGGGTCTACATTTTAAGCAGTCTAGTAAGTGTTAAAAGTTTTACAGTGTGGGTTGCATATCTGTTAAACGTGTTGGGACAAACATTTCTAATGAACTGGAACTTAACCTCAAACGTGTCCTTTCACACTGTTGCCAACGCACTGGAGGTACGGGAGGGAATCAAATAATTGGATATGTCGGCGTTTTATGGATTCTGGGGCAGTCGGGAGATCCAATAGCGTATGGAGATCTGGTGGTTTCTTCTTCCGCCTGTTGTTCGTACCATCTTCCTGAGCATTGAATCTTGAAAGCGCTGGAGGAGTCACTTGGTGCCGTCTGAGAGGTGGGTGAACAGTGGTGCTCCGTATAGTAGCGCCGGCCTCAGTATACTCTTATATACCTGGAGTTTTAGTCGCAGGGAAAGAGTCGGTCAAGTGAGTGACTGGTGTGCTGCAGGATGCATTCGGATAGATGCGGACCAGGAGGGCTGGAGCTACGGGAATAATTTTGATGTTTAAGGTGCAGCTCCATCAAAAAGGTGCTCGACTGAGCGCTGAGCCGCACCGGTCAAAAAATAAAGTCATATTCCATTAAAATAAGTGGACCCCTCTCCTCTAGATAATTTGTATAAAAATAAAATGAATTATTTATTCCTGGCAGCAGTGGCTTGCGCATAGCCGGCGTTCTACCCTACTACTGCCGCACCCCAGAAATAGGTAGGCAGAGCGATACAAACAAAATAAAGAAAAAATAAGATCTGACTCCGCTTTGCCATCAGCCTAGTTGCAGTATGGTGCTTTCAATGAATCTCCTCCATCTTCTTTCACCTTCCTTTTCAGGTTCATGAATATTTTGACAGCTGACTCCACTTTGCCGTCAGCCAGATGATGTTACGGGAAGCAAAATTTGTAATTTCCAATATAAGAACTCTTAAAATTTCTTGCTTGAAAGGGGGTGCCATGGATAGGAACACCATTACTTATTGTTCTTTGAAAAAATCAATAAGACTCTCAGCATTGCAGAAACATAAAAAAAATATGAAAAATAATCCTTCATGATCTTATAGTGGTTCGACCGTCCTGCAGTCTGCTTTTGGGGAGATGAAGAAAATTGTTTGCAAATTTCGCAAGTTTCTACAAAGATTTTATTCAACGTCCTTAGCCACGTTTAACCAAATGAATATGTCCCTGGAGCTTTTCTTAAACTTACCTCAACATACTGATATGAAACTGCATACAGTTTATGTAGTATATGATTTATGACCGAATTTCAACAATTAGCTCATCATGAAAATTTCGATATTTTCCTAGGCTATCTGGCAGTTGGGCCTTTCTTTCCAGCCATCCATTTAAATCCGTGTGTAGGTAGCCTTAGATCGTTTTCTTTTTGGGTTGGTTCTTTAATTTTTTTAAGTCCTTAACTAGGTAACGTGTATGTGCTCAGGGGTCCTTCAAGTTTCAACCTCGTTTAATAAGCTGTTTGTAGATGATTCAAAATTTATCTTTATCATGGTGGGTGTCATTTTTGATTGGAGCTCTTGATAAAAATTTGCATACATGAATTTTCCTGACGTATACACATCAAGGAAAGAAAATTTCTGAGTCCTTAGCATTTATTGCACATGCCTTGGTGCTTTGATTTGTAGATTTTTGATTATGGTTTCGAGGGGTTTGTGATTGGTTTCCACAATGACATTGGCCTTCGCAAATAGGTTTTTTTCAAAACCCCTTCAAAATTTTAATGGCGTATTTATAAACAATGAACTTTCTCCTTTTTCTGTAGAACATCTACATTATAAGGAGTCTTTTGGAGTGTATTATTTTTGTTTTCAGAATTTATAAAAATGTATAATGTGTTGTAGCACACATTATTTCTGAATTTAAAAAATCCTAAATCTAATAAAAACTTAATCCTAATACTACGTGACTTTACGTAGTGTGTTGCCAACGCACCGGAGGGGGGCAGGTGTTAACGTGTTGAATAACGGATTCGTACAGTTCTGAAGTGAATCGAAAAATTTGATGTGTAGTCGCTTGATGAACTCCGGTATAGTGGGCAACTCGAACAATTGATGCAGCTCCGGAGGCCTCTTCCTCCTCCACGATGTTGTGCGTACGATTTTCCTCAACATCGAATCCTGAAAAGTTTGAAGAAGGCGCTGGGTTCCATCTGATATGTGGGTAAACAATGGTGCCCCATATAGTAGTGCTGGTCTCAGAATACTTTTGTATATCTGCAGCTTTAATATCAATGAGAGAGAAGTGAGGAGGTACTTGAGACGATATGACTTTCGTCTTACTGTTCTCGCCTTCTGATATAAATGGGCAGAAAGCTTAAGATGACGGTCTAGCTTTACGCCCAAATATACGATAGAGTTGGAAGGTGAGCTCACCGTATTATTCACATGGAGAGTTTTCGGCAGTCTTGATCTCTTGAGCGCTGTGTGCGCGAACAGAACACAATCCGTTTTGGCTGCATTGACTGAGATGTTCAAGTAGCCCAACTTTTCCCAACCCAACAGCATACTGCTTCAGCCTGATGTAGAGCTGTCTCGGCGTTCATACTGCTGCTGTAGATGTCAAGGAGCAGTCCTTTCGCCAGTCTTGTTTTCAATTTATACTGCCAATGTGGTTGGCAAGAACTACAAGAAGGCAACGGTCGCCGCCTACGCTGACGATATTGCCAAATAGATATTACTGCAGCCAATCAAATTTATATATAACTGCCAATAATTCTTTTTCTATTTGGACATATGATTATTCTGTGCTATTCCAGGAAAAGAGTGATGAAAGTGAAAGTGGTCAAAGTGATCTTGCTGAAGGAAAATAAAGAGGTTAAAAGTCATTCATGCAATTCTGTGTGAGGAAAACCGCCTGGGAACGGGCTAGATATGGCTATCCCCTTTAAGCCATGGATATTATGCTCAGATTGTTTTAATTATATAAAACAAAATCCTAAACTTTTAGCAACATCATATCTGCACTAGTTGGCAAGAAGTGGATTCTAATTTCCCAACGTTGGTTGTATATGTATATGAGGGCCAATCATAATTAGGTAAAACATTATTCTAGATTAAGGATATTAAACCTTAATCCCTATCATTAAGGCAAATTAGAGGTAGATTTATTAAAATTATTTCCTTGAATTTTACCATAAGAAAATTCATATATTAACAAGAAAACAAGAGGGGGAAATACAAATAATCTGTTATGAAACTATAAGACCATCAGTTTGAGAAAATTTAATGTATAAAGATGGGATTCATGTGTAGCGTAATCCCTGGATCGTTAAATAATTGTGATAAATACACTGAACATGGCAACTCAGCTAGTAACCATTCAAAAAAGAATGTTGATGGCATCATCATTTTCAACTTGGAAATGAAAAAATATTAGATGGGAAAGTAGAGCTGACATTAGTATTGATAATTTGTCATGAGTTCCGGTTTAGCTAATACCGCAACAATTCCGAGTATAGTGAGTAAGACCTTTCTAATGAATCTGACAGTGATAAAAGATCATATGAGAAGAAATACCTTTCTGAATCGACCATAACGATCAAATACAGATATCACCCTTTAAATTTTTTTTGAGGACCACAGCCTTCAAGACGTTGAAATTTTTTTTTATTATTTTTATTTATTTTTTTTTTATTGATAGATTTATTTATTGATAGATATTACAATCTGCCACACAGTTGTGGGTAATAGGTAATAGTGATGAATGATCTCATACATACTAAAATAAATAAAAAATAAATAAAAAAAATAAAATAAATAAATAAAAAAAACACTCTTAAAATATATACAAACAAAAGAATAGACAAGATGAACATAACCAAACTATCTGTATGAAAAATAAATAAATAAACTAACATAATGATAAAATAATATGTACAATATTTACACAATCGACCTGAGGATTCCTGAGCCCACTCTATCCCCCACATGTGAGGGGTAGAGCAGAGCTCGAAAGATCCCAGTGCATCCCTCTCGCCGCATCACTGGTAATGAGCCAGTGGAGGCTGAGCAAGTGCGCTAAAGCCGCAAACACTCAACTTGAGTGGAGAATCTGACCATTGCCAGAACTCCAATTGTCCATTTTTATTTTAATAAGTCTCTTGGCCACTGCCGTTTCAACCTTCCAGATGGGCTGTAGGGATGGGTGGAACTAGATAAGGTTTGAACCAAAGGATTAGGATGGTTGGAAAGGGAAATATTTAAAAAAAATATTATGACGAAGGTGATTGCCTCTAGTCTAAGTTGCATAAGCCTGGTATCTTTAAAAAAAAAAAAAAATGACAAAATGAACATAATACAAGATGAAAGTAATATCAACAAATAAATTAATAAATAACCTTAAAATATTATCACATTTTTACAATTAAAGTCAGGATGATTCTGAATTTGAAGGAACCTTTCTTATTCAAATAATAAAAATATCACTTTGTTTTGTAAATAAAATTACGAAATATTACTTTATACAGCTGAAGTTTTTATTTGATAAAATATGATGTGTCATAATTAAATTAAAGGTTAAATATCTTTAAAGAATATTAAGGAGCCCAAACATAATTTGTAAATTGCAATGATCGTCCAATATATAACTATGGTTGAAATCGACTTATAGCATATTAAAGACAATATATTAGTTTTACAAATTCCAGACTTCCATTCCTAAAGAAATTTGATTTGCATCTTCAAATTTGGAGAAGCCGTATTCGAAATACGATAATTTCGATTAAAAGTCTTTCGTACATGCAAAAGAAGAGGGTGTACTTTTATATAATCAATTGTGGATCATTTTCACATTAATCTTTAAGTTATTTCTAAAGAGGGAATTACATTTACGCATATCTAAGCGAAGTAGTGAATGGAATCAGTTGACTATCCAGATACCAACATATGCATTCTCTGAAAAATGCATAGACAGACATTTGATTAATTGATATTGTTTTAATTCTTATACTAAGATGTAACGACAAAACGAAAGAAAAAAACCACATATATGCAACAAAACGCATCCCTTGATGCCTTAAACTTAAAAGTCTAGCATATTGAGAGTGAGTAAGCACCTATAATTAATATAGTGCATTTATTGGCATTATGATAACATATATTGAAAAATATTACTAACTTTTAAAAAAGGAAAATTGTTTCGAAACGTCACGAAAAAATAAATAAATATCCGAAGAAGTATAAAATCTTCTTATGTAATATAAGTTTCCAAATATATTGAAGTATTCAAGAAATATGGAATAAAACAAATAAATTTGGTTTTTCCTTTTAATGAGATGTTTACAAAGAATTAGGTGATTCTCTATCTTCTTGAACCTCTAGACGACATTCTATCCGTGGAAACTAGCAAACATTAAATGTCTAATGCAGTTCTGGAAATCACAGAAAGTTCATATTCAATTATTTGCCGTAATGAGGGAAGCGTTTAGTCCGTACTTGCGTAATGTGCAGTTACATATTTTTGATATATTATACAAGTGACGTTTGGGACGGTCATCACTTAAATCTGAATACCAAAACTTTCATACCTCAATCTACTAGCACTTTCCAGCTCAATTGAATCTTGAGAGCTGAGCGTGGGATGACAGCGCTGTCATCTCTTCCTAAGCTCGCTTTATTGATTCTTCTTTCCTAATTCTTCTTTCTAGTAAGGTGTGGACAGAGCTTGTTTCACATACGACATAGGGTGGTAATTATCATTTTAAGAAGTAACTTCTTAGTCTAACAACAAAATCTCAAATCAATTTTATTGAGGGTGATTAATATTAAATTTATTTATAAAAGGTGAAGGTAAAAACTACATTTAAGACTCCGCAATTTCTCTAATCTGGTTTTTCATAAAGTCATTAGTTTCAGAAACGTGTATTAATTTTGGTTTAGTAATAATAACAGATAAGTTACGAACCAATCGAATTGGACAATACTCAATTTTTTTTTAATTCAAAAAACTTTATTTATTGATAGATATCTGCCTCATCGTTATGGGCAATGGGTAATAGTGATGAATGATCACGTTCATACTAAAATAAAATTAAAAAAGTACATAAAAATAAATAAAATCTCTCATAAAATATATGGAAACGTAAGGGTAAAGAACATTAACATAATCAAACTATGCACATAAAAAAATAAATAAATAAAACAAAATAATCTCTAGTCACATTTACACTCTTATATACAATATTTACTCAATCGACCTGAGGATTCCTGAACCCACTCACGTGTGAGGGGTAGAGCAGAGCTCAAAAGATCCCAGCGCATCCCCCTCGCTGCATCACTGGTAATGAGCCAGCGGAGACTGAGCAAATGCGTTATAGCTACAATACTCAATAACCGTATTGAAATATATTCATCTGGGATATGAAGGCAGAGTTAAGGTTAAACTTAGCTTTAATATAGACCAGTTTTCTTTCGTTGGGACTTTCACTGTCTAAATTAAAAATTGTATTTCAATATTATTGTGTGCTGATACGACCTAAGGATACGACCTTACGTATGAAAGTCAAATATGACTTTCATACTTCTTACACTCTTACTATTCTACATATCACAGTCACTGTCTACTGGCTCTAATGATAGGTTAAAGACCATTGAACAAACCCTCCCTTCTCATCACTTGATTGAATTGGCGTTCATAGGAACGTCTTGTAAGAAAACTAATATTCTTTGTCCTTTCTTGAGTAAAATTGGTGCCTACCTTGTGATTTTGAAATATGCAGTTAACATATAGACACTTTGTTTATAATCTTTGGAAGAATATGTAACAAATTTAGAAGTCAATTTTTATTGAAATTAATATTAATTTTATTGTGAAATGTTGCTATATGAACTTTGAAATCTAAAAAATAAAAAAAAATTAAATAATCTTGACTAGGGATTCCACTTGTACAAATTTATCACACCTTAATATTTGTAACATTTATGTTGTATAAATTGTTTTATCCGCTCGATCCTTTCTCATCGAGTTCATACTGTGTGAGCTCTGATACGACAGGATAAAAAGAAACAAATGTAATTCCTTGCCATTAGTATATATAAATGTTTTATATGAAAATAATTTTAATTAATTGACTAAAATTATTTTATAAATCGAGTATAAAAAAAAGAATAAATTGTATCATGATGTTGAAAACGAGGAAATGAAGCCCCGAAACGTCCAGGATTGGATGTAAATATTGGTGAAGTAACATAAATACATTTTATTATAAGCCGGGAACCTCCTAAACAAACAATAGGACTTCTTGCGTCATGAGCCAACATTTAAAATAGTGAATTCACTATCTAGAGGGTTTACATATCAAAGGAAGTATTAAGATTTCACACTTTAAAACTTTCAAATTTTCCATGATATTCATAAATCCTCGATCGACGAACTCTTGTGTTACCGACGTGTTGATAAACTATTTCAATATTGATGTACATTGAACTGTATCCAAAACTTTTTCTTCTAATAGAGAACAAATAAGTAAATAAATTTTGTTAAACTTCACAAAACAAATAATTACTTTCATGAATTCCTATATTTTGCATCAATTGAAAAATTGATAATAACAATACGGTTTTTTTTTTTTAAAATGCAACGATTTTAGTTTGACTTACTGACACCCTCCTGAGGTATATTGGTTTTACAATTTTGGAGTTTTCCCTATAAAATAACCCTACTGAATGCAGTATTATAAAAGTCAAAGAAAAAAAAGATCTATGCTTTTCTTGAATTGTAGTACATCTGATAACAAAAGTTATGTATCTTTGAAATACGTCGAATACTAAATAAAATCAATACTTTTTTTCTAGATGTACAAGATTCAAGTAGAGCAGCGATAAAAAATTACACTGTTTCGAGACAAATCTGCTAATTATGGGGCTCAGAAGGAAAAATGAGATCTGAAACTTAAGCAATAGGACTTTCTTGCGTGAGTGTTAACATAATGTGACTTGGCATTTATCGTTCTGGGGCACGTTTCTCAGAAAAATCCTTTCATTGTTCAATTCCCTGAGAATTGTATTTGAATTAAGTTTGTAGATTGAAGATAGATGTTGATTTCTGATTTTAAAATATTTCAATTTATTGACGCCACATATTTAGCTTGGTCTTTTTAGAATCAAGGTTGGAATAGAAAACGACTTCAAATAAAATTAAAAAAAGATGGGGATATTTTCAGAATTTTTGCAGGTGTCAACACTTGGCTTCAAAGACATGTTTCCGTTTTGTTGTTTTTTTCTGTTGTAGATATTTGTTAATCTCAAGGAACTTATTTCCAGAATCTAGTATTTAAAAAAAAAAGAAATAATCTTATAAAATAAATTATATGACATATAGTGAGGATGCACCCTGAGAGATTTCTAGAAAAATCTACTATAAAATGAGAGGATGCAGGTGCTGGGGATGCATCCAACAACTGAGAGGCTGAAAATAACAGACTAAGACTGTTTCGATAGGGATGAGGGTCCTTGTGTGGGAGAGAGGTGCGAGAAAGCGGTCTTGTGGACCGAAGAACGAAGGAAGGAACAATCGGAAAGAATGAGGAAGAATGGGAAGAAAGAAAGAAGGAGAGAAGGAGTATGAAAGAAAGTGAAAATAATGATATTCACATGGTCTTTAAGGCCATTCCGTGAAACAAAAACAATAAATAAAATAAAATAAATTAAGATTGTTAATGTAGGTATATATTTTTATAATGAATTTCATTCGATCAACTCCATTATCTAAAACGTTTGTATGATCACATGCCTAGAGGAGGGGGTATGTGGAAGGACCGTGTCGGTGGAAAAACGGAAATATTTTATATAAGTTTAATCCAGCTAGAATTCTCACATTAAGTATGTTTCCTACTTTTATTTGATTCATTCAAAATATAAGCGATATGATGCTCGCTCGCACAAAAAATACAATTCTATCAAGAAAGTCTATTCAACACACAAAATTATTAAAGCTGCATACTTTATAATGAGTATCTTTAAGTTACAGTTTACATATTAAGTAATAATGTTGCCCCACTGCAAGGTATCACTTCAGTTTTGCAGTAAAGAATCAGCTACGCGTAAACCATAAACCATAATTGTACCCTCTGTGACCTCATAGCTAGGCCGTACATGGGTGGGCTATCAATTTATTGTGTATTAATAAAATCAATTGATTTTATTCGCTCAATCATCACATACCACAAACAAACATCATAAAGAACGAAAAAACTTGTGATAAGAAACCACGGCGCTGTTGAAGCTCATCTTAGAATGAGGTATGACTTAATTCGTGTGCCATCAAGAAAACGGTTCATTTTTGGGCTTTTGAACTCAAGGCTTGCCTTACCATTTGTAGCAACGTATCCAGGTATTGATTTCTGGGTCAGAATCTTTTAAATTCGATTTATACCGTCTCGATCTGTCGACTTCGACCGTCGACTTGTGTACCGCAAGAGTTGTGAAACCTCATTTTTATAAATAAATTTTATTAAATTTCTATTTAGAATTGAAATTAACCTTCTTTATTTCACCATATAATAAAAAAAGAAAATTGTCTTCTTAGGAAACATGAACATTGTCACAGCTGGAGATAGAGGAAGCTTATGACTTAATAGTTTACTTAAAGTTACATGTTGTTGTGGATAGTTTTATTTTTTATAGATTGTGTAAGGTAAATTGCTCTCTGAATTTTATGCTATCCGGTAGATATCGCCTTAAATTTATTTTAAGAGGATGATTAGATCTTTGAGATGCGTAAATAATAAAGTAACGTCGGTATGTGAGCTAGAATGGCCCTGTAGCCTGGATAAAATGCATTGCATTTCTATTTTATAACATCATATGCATGACATATTTCTCGTTGAAAAGAAGTGGTATCTTTCGAAAGAATAATAAGATAAGAATAAGAATAACGTATTGTTTTTCTTTTGCATTATTTTTGAAAAGGTTATTTTATTTTATTGTTTTAAATATAGAGTTTTTAAAAACAGATTCAGTGGAAATAAAACACCCTTTTAAAAATAAATCCAATGATTTCAGGAAGGATTGATTTTTTTTTATACTGAAGATTTTGATTTTTGAAGTTAGCTGCAAATTTTAATGTGATATTTCGGATTTGTTTTCTTCTACAATGTTTATGGATTCAATTAGTCCAATCATAACTGGCAATGCCTATTATAACAAATTTTACTAAATAAGTGGACATTTACAAATATTGTTTTTTGTATTTCACAACCACAGATTGAGAAAATCAAGATTATTTCTCGAGGGCACCACAAAGTAAATATTGATTGACCCAGGGGGGAATCGAACCCACAACTTTCCGAAGCAAGCAGGCTGGACCCATCCATATTGTTCTACTTTTGCATTATGTAAAAAAAAAAATCATATATATTTTATTAACATTTGAAAATTCGTTGAGTAGAAATAAAACGAAGAGAATTGAATAAATTCAGCCATTTCAAGGATTCAGGATATTTTGATTTTTGCAAATTTGAATTTTAGGTTTTGGTTATGTGAATTACATCCATTCTACAACGATGTTTTTTGGATTCATTTAGTCCTGGTTTAACTGCTATTCGCATAATGTGTATTTTTTTATATAGAAAACCATTACTCCCGTTTCTTCTAGAAAGTTATCCTATCCCTGAAACTAGTGTTAGTGCGATTGCGCAAACGTAATAGGGTAGGGAGGCATCATCTTATGACCTTAGTGAACTCACTTGGCTCCAGATCTTCGCTGGGTGTCCTTCAAGCAAGATGAGATCTTTAGTAAGTATACAACTATAAAATAAATTGTAAATTGTGTAAATCTTTTTACACGTTACTTATATTTATTTCTATGTGTGTTAAAGTTTCTAATATGTGAATTTTAATATAAAAATAAAAATTATATAATCTATTGCCTTATATTCTATTTTTATTATATGACCGAGAGATAGAGGAAAAAATGTTCATATGCACAATAATCTAAAATTGGTTTATTATCTAAATTTTCAATATTTAGATAATAGATAAATTTACAAAATGATTTTTAAAAAAATTTGAAGATAGTTAGGGGTTGAAATTTATTAAATGAAATAATGCAAATATTTTCAAAAATTATAATTGCCAGTAGATCGAAAACTCAAAGTCAATAAAAATACAATGTTTTTAATAAATAAATTTATTCTCTTATTGGACGTTTAGGGGATAATGTATTATACCCCTCATCACCAATAATAATTTTAACTGTTGGTTTTAAAAACAGAACATCTACAATTTTACAGTAACTGTAACATTTTTATGTTAGTTTCATTTATGGCTATAAATAGAGGAAACAATTAATAAATAAAAGAGTATTTTAAAACTGCATAGTATTTACTTAACATGTTAAAATTATCAGCATTAATATAGTAATGCATATTACATATATATATATATATCATATACGTGATTACTAAGGGCTCTATGCCAGTGATAGCCTATATAACAGCCGAGCTGTTGGGGTGGGTCGGATCGCCCAGATCGGAACGTTGTGTGTTCGATTCCTATCTGAAGCAGTAAATATTTATTTTCGGCGTTCCCAAGGACTGAATCTTAACACTCCTATCTTGGTTAGTACGCAGCGGCAACTCAGTTAGGCACTAGGGCAAAAAGGAACAGTAAGTCCACTTGTCGGGCTAGTTTCTTCTGTGAGATACCAATACCAAAAGAGGTGTATGGTTAATATTGTTTAAAATGCAGGTTTTATGTTGTTTCATTTTTTATTGTTTTTTAATAATTCACTGATACAAATCTTTGTACAATTTTGTTTATAGTTCTCTATGTATTACCAGAAATGAAACTAACGAATTGCATAAAATTGTAGATGTACTGTTTTAAAAAAAAAAAGAAGTGAATTATATAATGCTGAAGAGGGGACACAGTGCCCTCGAAACGTCCAAGAAAAGAATAGATGTATGTATAAATAAGAGCATGTCTAAGCATAAAAAACCTATATTATTTGGCCTTTAGACAATTATAATTTTTTTAAATATAGGTCATATAATAAAACGAATAATGCAGATATTTATTGAATTTTTTGTGACTGCGGTACTTATATTTATCATGGGTCTTTTCTCGAATAATCAATTTAGAACAAAATAAAACAAAAAATAAATTACTGGGACCAATAAGTAATGAAAAGGTTTTAATTGGTTTCAAAGGTTCATTAAAAATCGTAAATAAAAATTAGTTATGACATTGTAATGTAGGAAGTTTAATAAAGAAGAAAATTTAAAAATAAAAATGTATCCTGAAGTATCAATCGAATCCGTAAAGAACAATAAAACAGACTAATGTGTACCTAATTTCCACGAAATCATAGGAATTAGTAATTGGTAGATCTTTTTTTCAGAATTAAATTCAGAATTAAATTAGTGCGAGTTTTCTATTTAAACAAATTAGTAAACAATATCTATTTTAGTGCTGATGATATGCGATACTATGAATAACTTAATAGAATGGAATATTAGTAATGTGATTATATCTTTGTTTAAGTACTTGAATTATAGTACGGATACAAGATGAAACTTGCATAAACTATACCTTATGGGTACCCTTAAATTAAAATAATCGAATTACACTTATCATGAATCAGAACCATTCCTCAAAGCAAAATTTTATTTCCATTGCTTACCCGTCCAAGGTGCATAGAGAGTGCACCATGATTGTGCATTAACATCTTAGTGTTATGTAAGTCTATGTACTTCTTCCTCGGATGTAAAAGACAGTATGTCAAATTTCTTTATATTTACGAGAAACAGGTTTAAACAAATTTTTATCTCTGATTTTTTTTTAAAAGCATGTGACTCCTCTCACAATTGGTCTAGGTTCTTGACTCTAGGTTATTTGTACCTCTGGGTAAAAAAAAAAAAGTGCCCCTAATTTGCGAGGTGCAGATATATAATATTATTTATGAATACTTCTCTTACTCAAAAATGTTAAGGTATGTACACCTTCAATTCCCAGCTGTCATGGGTTTTCATGAATCTTTATCCATTAAAAACATATGACTTAATGCCCATCGTAAAAAGTTATCCTTGAATATCAAGGTACTTTGACAACTTGACGAAAAAAATAAGGAAGTGGTATCTCACATAGTTTACTGATGTCATTCATTAAATCTTCGTGAACTATGGCATGATGCAATTTCTACCAAGGACATTTTGACCATTAAATAATCCTCCTATGGCTTATTAAGTTAGTTAACATTTAATACAAACGCCGTCCTTATTTCTCTAATAATGAGTGATCATAAAAATGATTTTGTTGTTTATATAAGCAGCATCCAGTGCTTTAGATTTTTTTTGTAGCGTTGAATTCAATTAAAACTATTATTTCTGACTGGTTTTTATTTTAATGATAAATCTTTCTTTGCATACAAAACCATTTCAATTCATGGCACAAACCTTTAACGAGGTATCGATTTATTTGTGCCGGTTATTTTAATGTTAACATCGCGTCTATGACGCCCCGGAAGTTTGAATATTTATAGTTTCAATTAGCTCAATGAATATACTGTAATTTCTACATTAATTCCGTACATTCCGGATCTAGACCTTATGCTGTCCTGCAAGAAACAGCCTTGCGTGGCCACTCTTGGTTGAGGTGGATGGTTTAGCAGGTATTAAATTCTCTTAAAGAGGAAGAGGAGAGGCTTGGAGCCCCTAAAACTATAGTCTACAATGTTTTAGATTTTGTCCCATTTCTATGTTTATTTATTTTTTCTCCCATCTCACTCCTTTCTCTGGAACCACTTCAGTAACAATAAATTTCCAAAAACAATTAAGCAAGTTGTCAGGAAAATGTTGATGTGTTTGATGTATTATTTCAATAGTTTTTTGTTTTGTTTTTTTTTTTTTGCCTTTTTTCAACATAATTTGGATTTTATAATTGATTTTCATTTTTTATTATAATTTTTTTTTAATATTTATTTATTGCTATATACCTGTACATTATAATACATTTAGTAAATCTTATCTAAGTTAAATTGGAGTGTTACAGGCGTGTAGAGAAACTACCCGTTGGTAGCACTCTAATGACATTTTACATTAGCTGGTCTCGTGGCCATCTTCTTTTCAGGCGCCTCGGAGGATTGTTAGGAATGGAAGAGAATGCAAGATTAGAAACTAAGGGGTTTGAGTGGTTAGAGAGTTTATAATGGAAGGAGTGATATCTGGTTCGGGCTAGATCGGTTACATAGGGAACATTAAGATCATTATGTATGAATTTATTTGTGACAAAGTAAGGAGCATTGAGGATTTTGCGAAGGATTTTGGATTGTAAGGATTGAATACGAGAGAAATTCGAAGGTTTAGTGGAGCCCCAAAGCTCAACTCCATATGTCCAGATTGGCCTTATTACAGTCATGTAGATCAGTCTTTTGTAATGTGTTGGAAGTTTAGACCGTTTGTCTAGTAAGTGCTGTAATAGTCGAAATCGACGTGCAATTTTATGTCTTTTCAGTCTGGTGTGAGGATTCCAGGTTAATACCTTGTTATTATAAATAATTACGCAATGTGTATTTTGCTTTTTTTTTTCCTTTTTTTTTTACTATCTCAAACTCTCTCTAAAAACAATTTGTAGTTGACATACATTTTTTTCTTTTTAGGCCAAGACTCCCAATTAACATATGTTGATTATGATTTTAATGATTTTTGAATTATTTGAGTATATCTATAAACTTTTTAATTCTAAAATTGTACTTAAATTCCTGTCTTGTTCAATACGATATGAACGTTTTATAAATATTTGGATTAGAAACATATTAGTCAGTCCATATTCATAAAGTTATTATCCAAATCCTCTATCATCAGTCTTTCAATAATGTTTAGGTTGAGGGATACAATGTAACATAAGCATGTAAACATGAAGATATTAATAATATAAATATTGTTATTTATAATAATAATAACGTGTTTCTTAGTTTCGTTCGGTGGTCAAGAAAATAAAAGGAAACATTGTTTAAATAACTAAAGTTTTATCCATTTCAGTCTGAAAATATATTTATTCAATTTATAAGTCCAATGTTTCGGACAATTCGGCCATCCTCAGGGACAATTTTAGAACAAAATTATTTAAAAACACTTCATCCAGGCTATTCTGCCCAGGCCAATCCAACAAATTACCCTAATTAGTCAATTTTCACATTAAATTATTTTTTTTTATTTATTGACATTTACCACTGTATATAAAATACAACAAGCAAATTTGAAGTAAGATAATAATGATAATACATGATGGTACAGCATGTAGAGAAACTACCCAGTAGTAGAACTCTAAAAACAATTAACAATAATTTTAATTTTTAATTTAATGTGAAAATTGACTAATTAGGGTGATATTTAGTTCTGAAATTGTATTAAGATTGTCCCTGAGGATGGCCGAATTAGCCGAAACGTTGGACTTATAAATAGAATAAATATGTTTTGTGACTGAAATGGATACAATTTTAGTTATTTAAACAATATTAAACAGTCTCAAGAAAATGTTAATATTATAAATAAAAGGAAACATATTGATAGATAAATTTTATGTAATCCAATTTTAATATTAGCACTCAACGGTTGTATGTACAGTAACGGATAGGAGACAGTTCTTAATGTATCATAACGCCATTACACGAAACTATGCAATATGATTGGATAGGAAAAAATCGAAAAAGAAAAATGAATTTGGGTTACAACTCTGATTTTTCAGATGATTGTAACGATGGGGTCTCTCCCCATGGAAAATACTGAAAACAATTTTAAAGTAAATAATAAATAATAGAAGAGGACGGTATAAAACGTACTTGATGCATATATCATATTATGTACATATTGCAAATATATGTTTATGGATTCGTTATATTTTGTTAGATTGTTGTATTCTTGTGAAGAAAAAAAAATATTTCTGTCCCTAAAGCTCTAAATATGTATTTTATAGGAACAGAAAATTTTTTTTTTTTGTCAAAAATTTCCTCTTTTCTCTTCTTAGATACTTTTTTCTCAAAAATAACAATAAAGAATGCGTAAAGAATTTTTACTTTCTGAGACTCATTAAAATATCACAGTAATTAAAATAAAATAAACATGAACTTTCAGATACCCAAAAAAATTAAAATAAATGAAAACTGGATGTTTCTATCTATGTAAAAACAGTTGTCGTGTTACAAGTACCTCTTATAACGTTTTTATGTATTAATAATTTTTTATTGTGAAAGATCAAAATTCTTATATGGATTGAGATTACTTCATAATGGTATTAACGTACAACCTTTGCACCAGCGACTAACCACAGAGCTTACTTAACCACTGTCTGTAATACTCCGTTGTTCCGAAATGAATACACCTCCACCGCATAACTTCCCATTAACTGTTATAAGATCTTCGTTTCTGTGAATTCCTGATTTTGAAAATGTTACTAGATTATCTTTTTCGTAATTTGTGTCCTTCATATTTACAGCATTGCTTTTTTTTTTTTTTTTTTTTTTGCAAATGAAAGATTATTTTTTATAGATAAAACAACAATTTATTGTAAATTTTGATTCTTATGAGTAGACTTAAATTTTGTAGACCCGAAAAGATTTGTTTGTCTCACTTCATAACCAGTCATAGGAGAGAGGTCGGTCTGGCAATTTCCCTTAAGAAAATAATCTTTATGATAATAACATTATTTTTTTTTGCATAATAACATCTCATATAAAAATAAATTAAAAAACATATTATTGAACTTTAGATGTACCAAGTACATAAAACTTCCCCAAAAAAATTATTTCAAATAAGTTTAATCTCTTCGATGTTTATCTATACATAAACAGGTGTGTGGATTATCATTTACAGTTAAAAATTAATTATTACTATATCCCTTTAAATAAATACCAGGAAATATAAAAATATATATATATATATATATATGTATATATATATATATTTTTTTTTTCTTTATTACAATAGTTACATTACAGAAACAAATTCATAATGTAACTTATCCAGTACTCTACATTTGAAATTTCTGTAATAAATTTTTCTTTCACTTTTCAAATTCGTTATGCATTTCTTACAGAAAGAACTACAATAATTATGAAAATATCTACCAATTAAATATACATTTTTTCGCATGTCATATATAGATGTGAATTAAGGGAGGTTCTGGGTCATGGTAAAAAAAAAAAAAAATTTAGAAATATTTTCAACTTTTATTAACGTTTAAACTGTTGTAAATGATGAAAATGTATATGAAGAATGTATAATTCAGACTCACTTCCATCAAGAAATAATACCCTTATGAAGACTTGCAGCGTTGGATGAAACGTTGGAAATTAATTAATAGTTAAAACTATTACTCACGGACGATCTCCTTCTAATTTTCTCTTATTGTATAAAGGATATACAAATAAAATATTAATTTTTGTAACTATTAATTTTTAATTATAAATACATTTTTATACGTGTGCCATCTGCCATCGTACGCCCTATCATCGTGCGCCCCTAGGCCGGGTGAATTGTACCAATTATGTAAGTCCGATTTATAGTTAACGATTTATTAACTGAATAAGTTTCTACTATATTAATAACAATAATATCTTCCAATTCTAATGCTATTGCAATGGCCCCTAATTACTTTTATTTTACCCCATTGAATATTATATTATAAAAAAAAAAAATCCGTCGTAATTGTAATAAAGTTTAAATAACCTCTTTTTTCCCAAAACAATAACTTTGTTTAATAATTTGTATAATTGTGTGCTATGAGTACTAGCATGGACAAATGGATTTTTATTTTCTCATCGTTTTATATTTTGAATCTGTACAGATGACATATGTGTTGAAATAATTTCATACTGATCTGTTCAGCCTTCCCCTTTGCTAAATAGTTACTAAAAATCTTGGTAAAATAAAAAAAAAAAAAATAATAAAAAGAATTTCTGAAAGACAACCAGTAAACAGAAAGATGAGCATAGGATATGAGTAGGTACCATGAAGGCCAGACAAACACGGAATTGGGACATCATGATGACCATAGTCCTTGGGTTCAGACTTTCATTTTCTAATAACTTTCATGCATAAGTTCTGCAATAAAAAAGTCTCTTTAAAATTAACCGATAATAACAAATCTGTGGAGTCAAGAGAGAGTTTTTACTGAATGTGGACAGAGGAATGTACGGCGAGCAAATTAATAATGAATAGAAATTTTTTGGTTCGTATGGATTGCTAAAAAAAGAAACCTAGAACTTTAAAGCTCGACAAATAAAATTTACAATTAAGTTTAATGGTTTCAATACTTTCATCCAAGACATTTTAGTTAAATTACTTGTAATATTTATTAATATTAATATTTACTATTTAGTATTTATTAAGGCATAAAATAAATAAATATGGTTTTGTTTATTTATGTTGTTCTTTGCTGACCGCACCCCCCGACAAACTTCTCCAATCATTAATCTACGGTCAACTATCTACACCTAATTGTAATATTGTAATTATACCGTAATATATGAAATAAAAATTTGATATTGTATATTAAAGCTTTTTTGTAGATTACCAGGCCCATATCCTTTCAAATAACATTACAACAAGCCATATTTACATTCCAAGATCTTTATATTTACAATATCAACATTCTAGTCAAATGAAATCGATAATAACGTAATAAAACTAAAAACATTAAAATGAAAAACATTAAAAAAAAAAAAAATTAAAAACACAACTACTGAAATTTACTTTCTGTCCTAGGGGAGGTACATTATGTTATTTTATATATTTTAAACATATCCACAGGATATTAGTGATGTTTTCTATTAATAATAAAACTTCTTATAATAGTCTTGTATCTGTCACTATAAGCAAAGGCTCCTTTCAAGTACAATCTGTATTATGCATGTATGCATGTTAATGTACAGAAAATAACTTGCATCTGTGGGTGTAAACAACAAGAATGCATGTCAATGAATTTTCAGAAGTCTTAGGTTCATTTGGGTTGTGGATGGAACCCAAATACTATAGCAAATTTTATTATAGTAAAGATAACTTCACTAAGAACCCACTTAATTTGCTTAAGGACTCTTTTCAATAGTCTATCTTCCTTTCAGACACGCTTTTAAAGGAACGTTAAGTGAAAACAGCGACCGGTAGCACATCATTATTGCTGTTAAAAAAAAAAAAACTGGTTTTAGTATCCCCTTAAGTTATATCTTCAATAGATAACAATCGGTCAAATCTGATATGAACCGCAGAATCATTATGTCATTTTATTGGCATAAAAAAAAGATATTATGTAGTTCTATCTTTCTCAAAGGTGATTCGGATAATTAATATGAATAGATCATTTGATTGAAAAAAATATTTGTGTCATATTGTACTATTTCAAGGGAAAAAATATGTTTTCTGATTAGAAGCTCCTTAAAATTTTATTGAATCGGATATAGCTTCAACTTCATATTTGAGAAATAACTATATTCGATCATTAATACAAAAATATCAAATATTTATACATAAAAATATTACGGTACCCATGCTCCAAAAATATTTGTTCTATGATGGTTCACTCAAAGCCTTCCCAAAACTGTTTGCTACCGATTATTAAGTGAAAGTCACAAACGACGTCAAAAAGGATGAGTAATTGCTTTATTATTCGTGTGAGTACAAATACCATTGAGAAAGATGCTCTTCTCCATTGATAGACTTTGAGCATTAGATAACAGGTTCCAAGTTCCGCCACTCGAATCGTTACTTAACTGTTCGTGACCAGAAGAACACGATTATCTCGTGCAGATGAGGGTTTGGTGTGACGAAGAATTCTATCAGTAGATGACAAACTTTCCTGGTTTATTTTTCGAAACTTTCTGCTGTTAAAAATGTAATCAAGGAAATTAGAAACACACAGTTATAATTATATGTGAATTAGCATATTGATACAGTTTGGTCTACATTTTAGGCCTTCCTCAGGAAGATGTGCCTGTTGTAAACGTTTTATGAACGATTAATAATTATTGCATCATTGCATCATTAATTAAAGCATTGTATAAACTAGGATCGTTCACTTCATTTCGTTTGAATTCAACTTTAAAATAAAATAAAAAAAAGGATTAACTCGTACTCAAAACGAGGATAATTTAACATGCAAGCGAAGTAATTAGTAAGGATCGTCAGTGAAACAGTTCGAGGTACATGCTTGAAATAATTCTCACCTTCTCTTTTACTATCTTAATTTTTTTATTTATACATAATACAAACCATAGATTTTTTTAAGGTGTTGATTTAAGCATAAAAAACAATCAATTCACTTTTCATTTCTTCTTTTTTGGAGAAAAAATTCAAAGTTTGTGACAGAGCATTATTTTCCATTAATCCAAACATAGTATAATAATGGACTTAAATCTCTCTCTCTCTCTCTCTCTCTCTCTCTCTCTCTCTCTCTCTCTCTCTCTCTC
>NW_027114350.1:127756-137428 GCF_000696795.3 Halyomorpha halys | reverse complement strand
TCTCTCCCCCTCCCTCTCTCTCTCTCTCCCCCTCCCTCTCCCTCTAGTTGTTTTTGTATCTCTTTTAGCCCTAATTAAGCTCCTCAAAACTTTTTAACAGTACCCAGACCATCTCCTTCATATTTTAAAAAATACGGTCAATTATTTATACATATGAAATATAATTGTTGTTTTCAGATTATGGCAACGTTGATATCCATAATGATTGCAGGCTGCGCCAGCCAACGGGGTCTATTTTCCAATGCGGTCAGAACAGCTGCTCAAGTTCTTGAGCCCCTTTTTATCCAAAACAATGGAGCTGACGGTTACAGATTCAGGTATGTCCAAAAACCCTACTCATGATTGCTTTTATTACTATTGGAATGTTATAATCTTTAATTATAGTTATTTTATCACTAATTCACTAACAATATAGAATAACCATCGCAATTAATGAGATACCAACTTTGTGTGATGTAAGTTAACAGAGACTGAATCGGTAAATGCTTACAATGTTTATCTGAACAGGCTTATGTGTTATAATAATTGTAATGTACCCATACTAATCTTAACAATGGTAGGGAATTAGTCGACTGTAATACTACAACTATCGAAACTACTAGTGTAAAGATATCACAGAAAAATATACACTTTCTTGTTCCACTCCAATTCGTTTGCCTTGAAATAAGATATGGGAATTTGAAAGTGGTAAATCCATTACAAAAAGATTTTTATTTCATCAATGCGTTACCTTTTGCTTATTTTCTTCTTTGTATGGTTGTCCTTTTTTGTTGTTTGAATTAATTTAGAATACATGTTAAGAAATGAGTTGAAGGAGGTTATTAAAATGGGCTATTATTGTACAATAAAACGGAAAAAGCTGTAAAATATTTCTCCTCAAAACTATGTATTTTTCTGTGTTATTTGGGTTAGGGTTCAATCCTATTATTACCTCTTATCTTTGTTTAATATATTTCGTAAATAATATATTTTATTTATTGCACTCATCTTGTTAACTGTTTATTTTACTAACAACATGATTTGATTTTTAACTATGGTTAATTTAAGTTATTATGGATTAGGATTCATTTATTTGAATATCAATTCAGCTACTAAAATATGATTAATATTAGTTATGTGTTTTTTTTACACGATTTTACTAAACGTTATCGAACATTTATTGAACATGAGTTATCTTTAAAAAGGTTTCATATCTCATAATATAATAGAGATAGAGGTCTATTAGTGCTAAGATAGAGGTCTATTAGTGCTAAGATAAAAATTTTTATGTTGATAACAAGTTACTTATTAGAAATAGCTTTTTCCGTGTTTTTTACCAAAGTAAAGTGACAAAATAGTCACTTTTTTTTTTTTTATTGTTTTTGGAATTCTAGCTCCTGAAGGGTTCACATTGTAAAAAATCTGATCTGCCTTAAAAATGACATGGATAATGTTTTTTGTGCGGTGGCTAGTTTCTGAAAGCATTTTTTTCTACTTTATAATTTTCAATTGAGCAGGGAATGACAAATTAATAAAAACCTCAAGGTTTTTCTTAAGTAAAATAAACTTCAGGCTACTGCTGAGATCGCGAATTTTGATTTTTAGATGCCTATTCATACCCAAACAACATTTTTAAAAAATCAGAACTGTCTAATATTTTGCGCTTCGCGAAGTGCTTTGTTTTCGGGACTAATATGAGACGAGACGATTCCTAGTCTCATTTCATCCCCAGAAATTTGCATGCTAACGTAGGAAGAGGAGACATTGTGGAATTAGGAATAATGAAGAGGTGCATGGTTTATCCGATATATTATTAATATAAATCAATAAATTTATATTTTAAATAACAATGTTGTGTCAGCAGTAAAGGTAAAAGCCCTGACACGAAGAAAAAAGAGTTAACTCATAAAGAAAAGGAAAAAGTGGAATTAAAGAGTGTGTACTATTGTTATCGTTACTAAACAATCAAAACGTGAATCTTCTTTAAGTTGCGTTAAGTTCTTTATAGTTGTCAAACTCATCCTGTTCAGGTTAACCTATAATCGTGTTGAAACATGTTTTAATCTGATAAAGGGATGCAAAATTATCCTACAAGTAACATGAAAGTTTATTACGAAAGTAATAAACAATACTATGACCAGGATCTTCAGGTCATCCTGAAACCTTTAGATATTCTTGCAAGTCTGCTAGACTGGAAAGTTGGTGATTATGATTAGATCTCTAGTGCACGTACTGAGCCTCTTAAATCTATCCGAATAAAAGGTTAAGTTTTTTTTTGTTGTTTTATGAACATATATACAGCCGGCACGGTTAAGATGCTTGTACTGTGCAATCAAAGGTTAGAGAGCGTGGTCACTATGTGAAAGAGGTGACCTCCCAAATTGGGAAACGACTTATATTGTGATATTCCAACATGTCCAAGCCTGAGGAATAAATGGGCTGATTACTTAATTAAAAAAACTGGTAAAAGCGATCTAGATCCTTCTTATCGAAAAGACATAAATTCAAAATTTTAAACATTTACTTTATAGCTATAAAGTATTTTACCAAAAGACAAAGACTTAAAAACGTGACATGAAAGGCAAAAAATCGGGTTTCTAAATTTAAGATAGGCTTTTTGATTTTTTTTAATATATAGATTGATTCACAAACCATTGACGAGTAGTGTAGGTTGGCTAATTTGGCTAATTTCTTGTTGGCTAATTATATTTCTTTTTTCTATCCATACAATATTATTTCAATCTGTAAAATAATTACAATCAAAAAATGTGTTGGTTTTTGTAGACATGGCATGGGCAGGTATGAGGGAGACAGCACCCCACAGCATGTACATTCTCCTGACGTTTAATTAAACCGACCAACTCCTTTTCTGTCTGGAGGGATTCACGTTCTTAATGCCATATACAGTTTCTACGTACAAATTTATTGAAATCTCTATGTGGTTTCTCGTGAAATCATCGATCGTAGTTATACGACTGTGATTCGTCACAGTTAGCGTAGGTCGGTTTGAAGTATCTCGTTTGAAACGTTGAATGGTGAGTTCGTAACCAGTCTTAAAAATTGTGATTAGAAAGTTTGTGTTTTCTGAATGTGTCATTTTAGCACGCCCATACAATTAGCAAGCGTAAGTGCATATAGGTTTTAGCAAATAACTGCGTACATTAAGTTTTCGTCTGAGTGGTAATTTAGAACGTCTTACAGTTTGGTATTTGCCCTGAAAAGCTGGCCAAAAGTTATTTTTTTTTTCTCAATATTAAGGACAAAATCAAATTTCATTCCTAATGTCCCAGAAAAATTTGTTTTTTTTTTCTTCTGGCATGTAAGTACTTGAAGTAATGAAGATATAAATTTGCTCAAAATAATTTCTTAGATGGGCTGAACAAAGCAACTTTTAAACAAACATTTGAAAATATATTCGATTCTGAAGCCGACTTATTCTGATCATCATCAGTACTTCCTCAATTATTTAACTACCAAAATAACAGATATTTTATTATTAAACATATTGTGTGGTGAAGACACAATATGTTTAATAATATATGTTCATATACTTTTTAAACTACAAATTTTCAACCTTCTATTATTCCTAGCATTTAAGTTCTTAAAACTAAGTTTACTAAGAGTATATTTATCTGAAATACCATTAAAATACATTTTAGACAAATAATAAAAAAAATGATAACAAATATCTTTGAATTAAATATTAATTCAATTCCTAACCAGCGTTCTGAATTAAATATCCCAATTTGCATCTATGGATAGTATGGAATATAATAGTCACAGTCGGAAATTTAAGACAAAAGATTGACATTGTTCATTCAATTTAAATAGGCAGAACATAATCTATTATTGCCTATACATAGTTACACATACAAAGTTATATATATATATATATATATATATATTAAATTAAATTAAATCTGTTATGCTTCAACCCATGAATGGTGAAGTCAATACTTTGTATGGAAGTACTGTTACACACACATACATAGTATGCAAGTAGAAATAGAATAGAACATGAACCATTTTCAAAATAACAATACATTTTCATAAACAACTGGTAACTGATGCCATAAACATTTCTAGAAAAAATAGATTTGATATTGTTAGATTCCAATGATATTTAAGCGGACGAAATTTTTTAGTATACGATTTTACAAATTAAATTATTTAATTTTGATAGAAGTATTCACAATTTATGATTTTCTAACATCACAACGATTGAATACGGAGGGCTACTGCAGCATGCCTCAGCAATAATCCTGTATGGGACCTACTTAATTGCACGTTTACGTGAGTAATTACATTCCCATTTCGCAGGAAATCTTTTATCCTAATGTTGCGAGGTTAATTAAGGCATACTTTCTAATAATACTAAAGGTCACTCTGAAGGAAAATCCTACCTATAATGTAGACAGTTCACAGTTACAAGGTTTAAACTTTCAAAGAATGAATGACAGTGAGTGATCTTAGCGTGATGATAAGATCATGCAATTTTATTCCGTATTTTTCCAGATACTCGAGTTATAATTAATTTAAGAAAATATACTTAATTCATTTTACAATGAAAACTACATGTTACCAGCGGAATGGTGCCTTTACTTCCCATTAATTCAATGGCGATAGCTACAGGCTCAGCTAGACTTGATTGGACCCTGCAAACAACTCCTTACAATGCCTCTAGGCAATCCAAGGGATATGAAGAACTACTTAGTGTGCACATTACATTTCATGTATTATGTATGTATGAACTAATAATTTTATTATTCTTATTGAAGGGTACGAAAAAAAAAGTTCAACGGTGTCCAATGTCCATATCGCTTAGCATTAACATTTTTGAGATATGATTTGGTTATTTCTGACCCATGGCAGTGGCATATGGTACAGTTAGTAAAAAAAGTCTACATACACCACAATATAAATTAATTTATGAAATAATGTACATTATTATGAATTAATTAAAGTTATACTTCATTTTTTGTATTAAATAAAGTACTGTAGAACATTAAATCATGCTTATAATATCATTTCAGAATTGAATACATACAAAACGTTTCATAATAAATGTCTGTCATTGCTTGTTACAACTAATAAGTCTTGATTTAATCCTTTGAATGTAAACAAACATTTAATTTATTTACATTCATAGAGGTTTTCTGTGGTTTTATTTCCTAAACGAGTCATTTAGAATCAAAGTCAGGTGAAAACAACTGCTAAAAATGGAAATTTGCGATAGATTAGGCAGTTAATTGTTAACCATATAACCGCAGGGAAATCATTACGCGAAATTATTAATAAAAGTGTTTCGACAGTTCAAACTGTTATTCGAAATTATGATACAACAGATTGCATTGCCAGTAGATCAGAAGAAGTGTTTTTAAGTGATTTTAAGAAGTGTTCCTGAAAACCCTAAAATAAGTGTTCCTACATTAGCTACTAATTTAATGCGGGATCACAACATTAAAGTAATACTTCAAACGGTGCGTTATTCACTAAAAAAAAATTCTCAATTCGCGAAGGGCTTGCAAGAAGCCGCATATTTGCGAAGTTAACCGAGCTAAGTGGTTGGTATTTGCGAAAAATTACTTAGATTTGCCTACCAGTTTTTGGGACAAAGTAATTTTCAGGGATGAGTCTTAATTAAATATTTTCGGTGATGATGGCAAGGTTAAAGTGTGGAGGAGAAAAAACGAGGCAATGAAGTTGAAAAACTTATGATTTACAGTTAACCATGGAGGAGGAGGGATCATGGTTTGGGGCTCTATAGCTTCAGCTGGAGTAGGGAACTTAAAGATCATGGAGGGAATAATGGATCAACATGTATACCTAGATGTCCTAAAACAAAATGTATATGTTTTAATGATATTGTTCTTTTCTAACCATATACAGTTCTTCTACAGCCCGTTCTTCAGGTTTTTCAGATATCCCCACCAGATTAAAGTTTCTGGTTTACACAGTTGTCTCTATCACCAATCATTATTCAGCTGTTATTTTTTTTTCTAATGTGGTTTTCAGTATTCACGGCAGACCAATATATAAAATAAAAAATATGGCAGCAAAATAAATAGTTGTTCACCAATATTTGTTTCTTTTTTTACTGCACCGTCAACCATCTCCTTCATATTGATATTGATGTTGTAGTGTCTCTTCCTTTCTGCTGAGAACAATTCTAGGTATTTTGTTTTATTTTCATTGATGATTTGATCAAAATTCTTACTATTTTCATAGACTGCATAGATTTTTAGAGGCTTCTCTTTCACTTCAGGCTGCAATCACTAGATCCTCTGGATAGGCACAAATTTGCCTTGTTTTATCTACTGCTGTCCATTTTTCACAGCAGTATGTTAAATTTATATTCCTTTATAGATTTTATTATTTTGGACAATTGTTTTCTCCTTATGAATTTTTATTTTCAAAAAATACCATGAAAACCATAATGTCAGTGCTCTAGTTGGTGCAGACTCTGCTCAAAATGTGATAAATATAAAATTACCAATATAAGTAGAAAGAAAGAAATTTCATATTTTCTTCAGAAGAAAATTATGAAAACAGAATATAGATATTCGATAATATCTATACTGATATAAAATCACTACCATGAGTTATAAAATTGACTTTCTTGACAGGTATGCAACAGATGAGCAGGTGCGTGAAGAAGAGGGTTCCTTTGTCAATGGGATTTGGACAGTGAGAGGAGTTGTGGAATGGTTATCTCCTGACAGGGACATGAGGCACACTGAGATGTATATGGCTGATGACAAAGGATATAAGAGCAGTGTCATGGACGTACCTTATCCAAGGACAGGCCTTTCTCCTGGTGCGCTGGCATCTCTCACTGGTTAAATTGATTGACAACCACTTGTCTTTATATTATATATTATAAGACTTAACAATATATCTATAGAGAGTTTCAAATTGTATATATACCAATAGAGTTTTCATTATATCAATGTTTATTCTTTGGCCCAAATAGAAGAAATGTTCCTATTTGTGAAACCAGAGAAAAAAAAAGTGTGCTGCCATAATGAAACTGTTACATTATGTTTTTCAATAAATTGATACAAAGTATATTATATTTAATAATTTAATATACCCAAGATACTTCCTAAATCCAAGAAGTGAATCTCTCTTCCCAGTGTGTAACCCTCAAATGTTATCCTTAAACAATAGATACATTAGATGACAGATTGTTGTATTGCAGGAAAAATATCATTAATTTTAATATTTATGATATTTGTGATGAATAGAACTTTTATCTCCTTGACCCTGTATAATGGACATAGTATTAGCAAAAGCATATGGACTCTGATTGACTGAAGGTCTTCTCAAAATATTCTCATTTCATTGATTTACATACAGAAAATGTAATATTGAGTAAACTCTAGATTTGTGAAAAAAAAGAAGTTATATATGTATGTATATAACGATATAAATATTGTATATACTAAGAATTCAAGTCAGAAATCCAGCCCCAATTTTTTTTGTGTCTCTTTTCAGGTCTTTAATAGGAGAATTCAAATGTGTAAAAGTTAACCCTGAGACACTCCAGGGTGGAGTGTGGAAATCGAACTTTGAGAATTTTTTTATTACATGTTGCTGTAATAAAAAGATTATTCCATATGAGTGAGTTTGTATTATGGTCCTCCCCCTAAATAAAGACTTTTTTTCAAATCCATAAATTATTAGTAAAAATCTACAATCAGCCAGGGACATAAATCTTACATAGTAAAGAAAATGACCCAATTACCATTATGTTTAGACTTTAAAATAAATAATAATAAAGTATCATAAAGATAGTTATTCCAATTTATTCCTAAAATGCTTTAAATCTCATTTCTAAAAAAAATTACAACAATGCAAATGATTCAATGATGATGATTAAGAGATATAAGTTATTGAAAAAAGAAAAGTAATGACTAGGTATGATTGTGGCTTCATTTGAAGTTTAATTCGATAGATGAAAGAACAATATCTTTTATTAACATTCAGTCAAGTTATAGCAAAT
The DNA here is from genome assembly GCF_000696795.3 of Halyomorpha halys. Classification (NCBI taxonomy): domain Eukaryota; kingdom Metazoa; phylum Arthropoda; class Insecta; order Hemiptera; family Pentatomidae; genus Halyomorpha; species Halyomorpha halys. The sequence goes on along the minus strand of NW_027114350.1, from coordinate 129,444 downwards.
CATACAAACAAAAAATTAATTTGAGGTTTAACCTCTTTGGTACAAATTAATTATACTACATATTCTTCATTATAATAGATCTGCCTAATGAAAGTCTTATCAAGAAAAGTGATACCTTAATATAAATGTGCTTACAACACTTTTCATATTAGCAGCAATAGGAAAGATGTATAGTGAAAAAGTATAATTTTAGATAAATTGAATTTTATTTCCTATGAATATTATTTAAGCAATAAATAAAAAAATCATGAAAATACTTTTAAGGCACCATAACTTTAATATCAGAATATTTTCAATTAAATTAGTAATGAATAAGCAACATATTATTGAACCAAAGTTGGTTCTGAAAGAGCTAATCTCATTTTGGTGAAAAAAGCTGTTTCTTTTTTACAAAATACCATACATTTTTTACAACATAATCAATTCTTGTAACTTCTAGCCACATAATTTTTGCGGCTTAAAAATTAGTGATATATTGGTGTATTATTTAACTTATAAAAATTTAAAACAAAGTTTCTGATAGCAATTTAAAGATTTCTAACTACACTGCTTGTTATGACTATAATAAAAAATGAATATTGAAGTCATGAATTCTGCAGGTTTTGTCAAAAAAAAAAGAAAAGAAAAAAATCAATTTTTTTATAGTTAGATAATTTTCACAATAATGAATGCTATATCATCTCAGGTTAATTAAAATATTTTACCACAAAGAACCTGATCTGAAAAACTAATTAGAGAGCTCACTGCGAGTGCAGGTTCAGTGGTAGGTTGGGGAATAATTATTAGGTTTATGGCAAAATTTGTGATATTCATAGAGAGCAGGCCAGGATTATGCTTTACACTTGCTTGGTATTACTTAACGTTTTTGTATTTTCTTATTTTAAGACTTCAATCATTTTTAATTTGCAGTGCATACTTATAAGTGAATATGGGAAGGAAGATATGTTCAATGGTATGATGTAAATCTCTATCAGGAGTGAATGACTGGATATTTCAATAATTAATAGCCTAATGACGAATGATACAGTTTGAGCCAATGTAAAACTATTTTCATCTTCCTTGAGTCCACTGATTTCTCAACTGGATCTTATAAATAAGGTTTGAGTTTCATCAAGCTTAGAAAAAAAATTAAACTAAAGGAGTTGACACAGTTATTCTATTTAAATTAATAAAAATATAATGAAATTTACAATTGTTTCCTTATATTTGGAAATTTATTACTTAATTCAAATTAGCTATTTTATGTAAAATATTTGTATAACAAGATAAAAAAAATTTTGCTACCGACACTCATGAATATTGGTACAGAAGTATTTTGAAATCAGTCATATTTTATTATTCTTACTTTTCATTCATTATTTTGGTAGGGGAAACTCTTCTTCCCCTTTTCTCCCCATGTATATACCACTGGTTCACAGATAAAAATGTATGTATATCTAAATATACATATATTTATTTTATTATTACTTTTTTTTTTTTTTTTGGCTTTACAGACCTTGTAGATCTTTGGCCACCCAATGAGCCTTCTCCGTGCCTGCCTGTCTAGGGCTACTGCTTTCCAGTTTGCTACATGCAACTCTTTTGCATCTTTGTTGATTCTGTTTATCTATATTGTAATAATTTTTAAATATTAAAAATAAAATAAAAAAGAATTTTTATTCTTTTTATAATTTTTTTCAAATATAAAA
>NW_027114350.1:73328-122220 GCF_000696795.3 Halyomorpha halys | reverse complement strand
AAACACGTTTTTGAAGAATGTCGTCACTACACATCAATTCTGAACCAGTTAGGGTTACCAACAAATGTCCCGATGGCGTTGAGAAACGACGAATCTGTAATTGTAAAAGTCATTAAATTCATCCAACAGGCTAACTTAATAACTAGCCTTTAATTATTATAATTATCTATTTAGCTTGCCTTATTTTTAAAATTAGAACAGTCGGTTATCTGCTTTTCACCATACTTTCCAATATCGTAACGATTATTAAACAGTAGTTGGTATAGTGCGGATCAGTACACCATACCAAAGCTATGACTAAAACAACTAGGACTTACCAAAACCAACAACCAACAGGCGTTGATGACCAGGCTGTTAAACGCCCTTTCAAAACTAACAAACAACAAACTGACATACCCAGATTTAGAAGAGTGTTTAAGTAGAAATGGATGCAGAAAATTTTCGGATGCTTCGCATACCAACAATCTTGTCCTTTTAACGAGTTAATGAGTCTGTAATTATTGTTATCTTGTAGTGGTTCATAGACAAACAGAAATGAAGTGCTGCTACTATTGCATTAGGAGAACTTACGAGTTCGGCAATGAATATGTTGCATAGTTTTTGGAATTTAATTTTGTAAGTAGCTTCATTAGTTACAAAAAATAATGCTGATGACTGGTCTGATTTGGATCCGTCTGTGTAAATTAAAAAAGGCCTTTTTTGAAGAAGAAGAGAAAAATGGGCTTAATATTCAGCTGGTTCGGTATTATTTTTAGAGTATATGGACAGATCTAGAACTTATGAGTAGTCGGGTGAAAAGAATAAAAAAAAAGAAATGACTCACTAACTCGCTGGAATAAAACTGCTTTATTTCTCCTTCTAATCTCCCTTATATACATTTTATGTATTTGTTTACGAGGGGAGTTAGAATTATGGCTGATACTGTGTCTGGTCATCCCGAAATTTAGATTTGTTTTAGTACAATGGAGAGTCTATGATATATGATTGTTTTTGAATTTGTCAATTGTTATCGTTTTGAGAAAAGACATAGCCGAAAAAGTTTCTTCTGATAACAGAAGTGTTGAATTTCGTTCTTTGTCGAAAAGGAATAAAAAAAAATTTTAATTAAAAATATATTTATGTGCCGGATATTTTGGCTGTCGATATAATTTTGAGCTGTAGGTCATGGCTAATTTTGATTTACTGAACAAAACAGGTCATAATCTGGATTCAGCACATAAGCATAGAATAGGGTTTGCTCGAAAAGCTCCAGATTCCAGCATGATGGACTGAAGTTTAAGAAGGCTAGTTCTATCGGCACCCAAGGAAGAACGGCTTAGTAAGCAAATAATGGTTTATTTTTTTCAGTTAGTTTTTAGTACAGAGATATGGTGTGGCCTATTAGTGAGTTTCCTAGAAATAGATCGGGTGATTGAGGCGTATTTGGTTTTCTCCCGAAGTGAAGGCATTTTGTCTTGTCTATGGAAAATTAATTATTTACAGAAGTATATAACCAGTTTTTCATCCTGTTTTATCGCTCTTTTATGATAAACATCTTGAATACTGACTGATTTATAGAAGATTGCTAGATTGTCGGCGAATAAAAGCGGCTTAACTCCCTCAGGAAAAGTGAGTCCTGATTCATTCACAGCCAGAGAAAATAGTGTGAGACTGCCTGTATTCCCTCTAGGGGAGAACAGTCTGATGTTCACATCCATCTCGTACCCTAAAATGGCCATAGTTCGTAAAGGTAATCGACAAAGGTATTTGAAACAGTCGTCCGCTGACTAATATGGTCAAGTGGGAGTAAGAGGATTTGGATGTTAGTTTTCGGATTTGATACCAAACGATGGTGGAACTTGTAGAAGCATTTATACTGATAACGAATGTTTTGCAGAATCCTGTTCTGCATTGACTAAATGTTTTTATTGAAAATGCTTCCTATCTTTTGTACTCTATTAAGTTAACGATAGTCATGGACTTTTGAAGGCCTTTGGACTGTTTTTAATCGCTTCATTGCATTTATCATTGAACCAAGGGACAGATGGTTTTTTTAGAGACCCGGATGTTATCGGAATCGATGCCTTAGCATATTTTATGATGGTTTTGGTAATGGTTTATTCTTATTAGGCTTAGATAAATCTCCATTTACCTAGCATATTATATATTTTTTTTGCTTTAGGGACTTCAAACGATGAAGTGGTAAGAGTACAAGGTTATAGTTTAAGCTCAGGTGCAATAGCTTCTCTCATTGGCTGAATCGAATGAATGATGGGACACAACTGATAAGTCATTCACTGGAATCCTATCAGTTGAAAGTGTACGACAAGCTACTCGAACGACGTACTATTCCTTTAATGTGGCCATTGAAAATCACTCCACTCCAATCTATCCACGCCAAAAGTTTTATGACTGAAGAGCTAGAAGTGAAAAGGTGCTTAAATATGTAATTTTAGTTTCGTACGGCTTTTCGTTTTTTTTACATATTTCATACAATCGAAATTTTAATATTAAACGGTACTGCATATATTGACCAACAATTTTTTATTGATGATAGTATAGTACATGTGAAAACTGTTAGTATCATAGGAATTCAAGCAGCTGTCCATGTCGGTCCAAAAAATTCCCACACGATTTGACGCTGAATATTGTTTGGTACCCAACCACTTGGTATGGTTGGATTGGAGTGGAGTGTTTGTCAGTGGCCACTTATATAAGCACATGCTAAAAATATTAACAACAAACTAACATAATTCCTTAAATCAATAATACAAAAACTAACAAAAACAATGTGTTAATTATTTTTCCTTTCAACATTCCTCTTTCAATTATATAAATATATTTTTTGGCACCAGTTACGGTAGTTCTCGTGAAATAACTTAAAAAAAAGGAAAACTGGGAGAGAAATGATGCACGCAAAGTCTCAGCTTTATTTTATTTTTTTACCCAATTCTTATAACAAAAAAACTTATTAAAATAAAACAAATATATATTATTATTCATATTGTTAACCTGAACTATATCCAAAAGGAGTAAAAACTAGAGCAGAGCTCCATTCTAAGGAATGTCTAAGGAATGAGTTTAGTATCATATATATATATATGTTTTAGGCAATGTTTACATAGGGTGATAGGTTTATGACCGATATCTGGTGTCTTCATACCTTAATCTATATATATTCAATCTTTAATCAGTTAATTTTTTTTAGTCCTGAAACAGCTTTTTTATAATATTTAACTCTATATATATAGAGTTATATATACTAATATGCGTAAACTTTATATTAATTTATTTCATTACATTTTCATATTTTCCTCAAAAATAACTTGATTAAATTATATTGACACTATACTGATCATCGGAGGAGGGCAGAAGTGCATTTTGAGTCTGTTTTATAACCCCTATAACATAGTGTTCCCAATAATTGATAATGGTGTAACACTGACCCTATGGTCTTTAAAAAGTATTCCTAATTCGACTATGTGCATATAACATGATCACGCTCATATTTTTACTTTTACTTTCCTATATATGGAATGGTGTGTGTGTGGTTGTACATCTAAGGCGAAAAGTCTTGCGAAACTAAAATTAGATATTTAAAATGTTACAGTAATGTTTTAGACAAAATCAATGCACCGGAAAGTCAACTTAATAGAATCATTCTTACACATTAACGATTTTTTCATAAACGGCTCTAAAGACTTTGATTAAACTCACTGTATCAATGTAAATCAGGTTAACCATAATATCAGTTAGGTTGTATCCTCATTGATACAGTTTAATGAGGGTTAAATACCGAATTTTTCAAAAAATCTTGCTCTAAACTACTTAATTCAGTTTATTTGTTATAATTAATCATATTGGATAGGTAACTGTAATAAAGAATGGAAAAATGTGAACTATGAAAACATTTTATAATTAATTATAGCTGGAATTAAAGAAATAAAAGACTGGAAAATTGGAGTTACCTGAGCAAGCCCAATCTCTCCCGTTTCCAATTATATGTACGGGTGTAGTCTTAGTAGGAACAAAGTTGTTATTCGTTATCTGCACCCCGAGATACCCTAATATACAAAAAAAAAACTTAATTTTAAAAATAATTTTTATGGTTATACAAAAATAAAAATCTAGCGCACATCACATAACATCCACCAAGAGACCTCTGTGTCTATACGTGTAATTCTATTGAAAACTCGAATTTGAAATTTTGCATGATCTTAATAATTCCCCTTGCTGTACACTTCATATATAGCTGAGTGAAATTAAAAAAAAATTGGTTTGTCATTTTCATACAAAATGTGGCATTTTCGCCTTGTATGTTGTCGGTTACGCCTTATTAAGGGTACGTGGAAATTATTCACTGTGAATAGTTTGGTCGATTACTACTTCAATATCAGAAATCGGCAGGGATCATCAAAAGCACTCTCAGTGCTGGAAGTTACCATTTTGACAGCTTTGAAGATTTCATTCTGCCTTTTGAGTTTCAGCCCATCATCAAACTAAACTACATGAATAAAACAGTTTTATTACTATATGAAAATAAAACATTTTTGTGGTATGTTATAACTTTAGGTACATCAGAATCTCCAGCACCATCTACAATAGAACCTCCAGTCACATTCGCGATCCTACGAACTGTTTTAAGTTCAGGAGCTCTTGCATCTCTTACTGGTTAAATCACTAAAAGAATCACTGTAGTTGGCATTATGCAGTTATATATTATCAATCAGTTGACTGACTAAATAAATACCAAAGACAAATTAAATAAATTATAACAAGAAAACAATATTATTTATTTTACCCTGCATTAATTACCCGTTATATTCTCGATTTTAATTTATTAATTTAGATTATGAACTTATTCCTTATTACCATATTTCTATGCTTTAATGTATTTAATTCTGAAGAAAAATAAACCATATATTTTTTTTTTATTTATGTCAATGTATGATAGTGTATATTTGTCCAGTTACGGATTGATGGGTACGCTGTGTGTTATAACAACCCAATGTATTTGGCAGCATGGCCAAACAAAACATTTCTCTCTCTCTGTTTTTTTTTTTTTATTGTATAGTATGATATTATGTCATTGAACTTGACATTAGTAATTGCTACCAAACAGCACATTCACGCCATATTTACAGAGACACAAATTAAATTATGACAAAATAACGCATCGAAAAAAAAAAGTTTACAAAAATTAAAAAAAGTACATTTATGAATGTACAATATTTACATTCAGTCGGGGGAAATCTAAAACAATCTTATCCCCACTCCCTCCTTCTAAAAAAGGAAAAAGTAGGTCTCCAGACTCATTATTTGATAAATTAATGATTTTTTATTTATTCATTTTTTTTAAATTTCTTTTTCCGGCGACCATCTAAACTGCGTCGCTGGTTGGCCAGATGTACTACACCCGAGCTCGGGTACTAGCCGCAGACACTTAAGATGGACTAAGAATTTGGCCATTTTCAGAACTCTAAAAAATTATTTACTTTAGCTCTGCTGGATTACTGCTTTTTCTACCTTCTGAAAGGATTGTAGTCTTATAAAATAGTAGTTTGTTGTTAGATGAAAGCTAAGATCTTCTATTAAGCTGTCTATGTTCTGTCCAAATCGTAAACCTAGTATTTATGTTATATTTATAAATTTAAAAAATAAAATAAAAATTACAATACAAATAGTTTTTAAATTATTTTTCAGGAGGATAAAAATAAAAATATAGTACACTGGAATCTCGTTAATCCGAACTAATTGCTGCAGGAGGGTATTGGGATTAATAAAATTATTCGGAAAAATGGTGCGAAAAATTCAACAGTATGAATGTACAAAACTATTTTTATTTTTTTAACATATTTTATTGGAAATTTGAAAGTTTGAATATTAAAAAAAATATACTTTCAATTTTTGGCTGAAAATTTTTCTTTCAGGCGTTGCAAGAGGACTTGAATCCACGGTTATATCATTTTCTATTGCCTACATCAGCAGTGATTGAAATGAGACACTGCTTCATTATGCTTTATTGTAGTTGTTACCTCAACTTTTCTTTCAATTTCTTCTTCTTCATTGGTATAGACTTCTTATACACTCGGTAAGGTTCCCTCATCAGTATTAAATACGAACACATTCTGCTCACGACATTCGATTCATTCATCAACAATAGTACATTCACTGAAGCATCCGGGTTTATACTTTTAATTAAAAAAAAAAATACTCTTTATAAGGTTTATTTAAACCGTTATTAAATATATATAAAGCTATAAGGCTACCTGTTATCTCCCCTAATACCTAGTGACCTATGTAAACACTGCATAAATGTATGTATAGAGGATTAATAGGAGAAATAAAGTAATCTTTAAGCTGATCTTGTGTGAGTCATGTCACGGTCCTTTTCCCTTTTTTTTAAAGTTCTGTTTGCGACGGAGCTTAACTTATATATATAACTTATGTTTAGACTGAAGTTGTGAAATTAAGATTAGTTGGCAGAATAACGACACAAGATTTGCAATTGACAATACTATATATTTTTTATCTCTATTTAGAGAACACATGTGTTTTATTGTTTAAAATAGTAACAAAGTTACTAGTTTTTCTATAATGTATACACCGTTAACTTATATTTATATACATATGTTCACTAACAATAATTGTATTATATAAATTTCTACTATTAATTAAATTAGTTTTACAGAATCAAATGATTTATACAATAGATATTATGGATTTCTAATTCCAACAAAATATATTATGAACACTTTCACAGGAATTAGATTACACAATATCGAAACTGTGTAAAAACTTCCACTTTCGATTTACTACCTCACCCAGTTGCTAAATGGATATGGTGGTTTCACAGCCTACCAGTATAGGTTCAAACAGAAAGATATAGCGCAGTGCACAGTGTGCTCTGCAGTAGAACAAAGTCTGAACTATGTGTTTTTCTCCTGTCCCCGCTTCCTGGAAAACAGAAACGAGTTCAATCAAATCTGCGGATTGCCGACAACTAAAAACAATATGACTTGGCAGCGGAGATCCTGAAGTAACTGAGGAAGGAAGAGAAGGAAAGACAAGCCAGGAGGCAACCTAATACAACGACGTGGCACACAGCTACTCTCCCTCCACGATGTAATAGTACAAGAGCCCAAGAGGAGAAAAAATGCAGTTATCTCACCCGAATTATTGATTACTTACTTTGATAATGTAACTATGTATAATTAATAGTCAAAAGTGATGAGTCTGCCATGTACAGGTAGGGGGAATAAAAAATGGCGGCTGTTTCAAAGAGATAAAAAAAAACTAATTTTTCATTCGGAGCTCTATATCATAAAAAGTAGGAACAGCACAAGAAAACCTAAGAAAACGCCATTTAAAGAAGAGTAAATCTGCAAAAATATGAGCCCTAATAGAGTTATTTACGTTAAATAGTTTTCGAGATATAGCTTTTTAAAAAGCAACATTTCATAAAAATGTTGTATGGGACGTACTGAAAGATCAGTAGTTAGTGAATTAATATCTCAAAAACCATTTGACGAACAGATGTCTATTTGCAGTCAAATTAAAGCTAGTTTAATGAGCTATAAAGTAGTGAACGATGTCTATCTTCGTAGAAGTAATATTTTACATGGAAATTGCTAAAATAAATTGATTTATAGTTATTCGGACATATTTTCATTTTCCAAGTTCATATTCATATGTGAATATCATAAAAACTACTACCCCTACAAAGATAAGTGTCATAAGCTACTTTATAGCAGTCAGATTTTCTTTATTTTGAGTGTTGGCAGACATGTGTACGTCTAATGGATCTAGAGATATGTTTTCAAAAATTCAACATTTCATAAGAACAACTATAAATTAACATTTTAAGAGTTTATTTTGTCAAATATCATAAAAACTACTACTCCTACAAAAGATAAACATAATTCACTATTTCGTAGTAAATTAAACTAGCTTTGTGCGCTGGCTGACATCTGTTCGTGGTTTCTGAAATAAAGTTTTTCATTAATCAAACTTATTGTCCGAACAACTATAATTCAATTTATTTTACCAAATATCATGAAAACTACTATTCCTACGAAGGTAAAGATCATAAACTTCTTTATAGTCTATTAAACTAGCTTTAATTTGAGTGCTAATTGACATCTGTACATCACATAGTTCCTGAGATGTAGAATTTTCAAAATAAATTAACTAACTACTAATCTTTCAGTAGATTTTTAAGAAATTTTGCTTAAACATTTGCTTGCCTTAAACATATAAAAAGATTTAATATTTCATTATTTCAGCATTGCTGTAGACGGTTATAAAACAAACGCCCAACTAATTAAAGTAAAGATAGTAGTAATATTCATGTTTGCTGGAGAACAATTGTCTAATAAAGACTTATGATTAATAAAAAAAAGAAATATAAGTTTAATCGAAATTTTAGTTCTTAATAATATATACAAAAATATTTTTTAAAACATATAGTTGTTGTATTATTAATATATTATTGTATCTTCTTTCTAAAGAAAGAAGGTACTTTAGATAGTAAAATATGTTAATAATAGTAATAAAATTGCTTTATTAATAAATAAAATTTAGAAATAAGAGTAGCATATCAAACCTAGAGTTTGTAATAATGAATTAATTTATTTTCTTAACACTGTAATTTGTTTTTCCTTAGGCCCAGTTGTCTCGGTTCTCGGAAGCATAAGCGCTGGAGCCCTCGCTTCTCTCACTGGCTGATACTCCTTGTTAATAACAGGACTCTAGTATCTTCTCTGCTGATATCTTCAATTACCTGGCTCATGAACTTACTTTCTTTCTATTTGTCATGTCAGAGCTGTGAAATTTTTAACAATTTTCACTTACAGTCAAAAATACAAACTAAAAGAGCTAAACTGTTGAAAGAATTAGTGAACTAAGTCACAATAGTTCTATTATAATTATTTTTACAATTAAAGAAAAAAATGTATTTCCTCACTTGCATAATGGTTTAAGTTATTCTCAGTTGTTTTATATACAGAAAAAAAAAATTTATACCTCACAATCACCTTGAATGAAATCACAAAAAAATATATAAGAAAGTTGGAAATTCATAAAAATAATGAGTTCGGGAGGATGGCCTATTCCGAGAACCGGTGTTAATAATCAGGAAATGATATCAAATATATTATATATCAATATACCAAATATAATATACCAAACATATTATAAGAAATATTTATTAATTTGTTTTAGAAACATAGGAGATAGATTTTAACAACAAATGCTGCAAAAAAAAAATTAAATATGACAATACTGATATTAATAACCTGTATTTTCAATTATTATTAACTCCCAACAGTAAACCTAATACCGAAATGAATTAGTTAAAACTTCTTCATTTTTATTACTTCAATTATAAAACAAATTTGGTTATAATTTCTTGATACATCACCTTCAGTAAAAATTTTATTAAGTGTACAGAAATTTATGTTAAACGTTTTCTAAGCTTGCTTCCACGGATGTAAAGTAGTATAAAAAAAATAAAGATAACTTTTCTCTTAGATTACTGGGTCGACTTTTTTTGGATTTGGTACAGAAGTAGTAGGTCACCTAGGATGGATGATCCACGGGATTTTACATTACTACTCATGAAAGAATGGATTATTTTACCCATATTTGTTTTGAATTGTATAATGATTCCAAAAAAAGTTTTTATTGGATATTATTTTATGACATTATGAATGATTAATTTAAACAATAAACTGTCATTTATTATTTTATTATTTATTATTATTCTGATATCGATTCTTGTATAAAAAGAGTCTCTTCCTCCAAATGAAGATTAATCCGCTAACACACCTCACTTTTTACCCCTCAATAATATTCATTTGATAATATTCATTAAAATTAATATATAGATAATATTCAGTAAAATTAGGTTTATGTTGTCAAGATTTAATTCAATTAGTAATAATTTACTCAGTATTCTTCGAGATGGTTTAATATGAAGGTAAAATTCAATTGGTCTTGAGTTTAGATAATATTTAAAATTTATGTTCAGTTGTTAAGGTGGAGTTTAGCTGGAATGAAATTTACAATTATGCATAACCCATAAATTTAAAGTTCAAATTTAATTAATCTTTATTTTTTTAAAACAGGATTAGTTTATCGGAGCAAATAAATTTTTGGGGCAAGAGAATGACAACTTTTCTAAAAGTAGATTTATGTAATCTTCAGTACCGAGCTGTCATGTAAAACTAGGAAATATATAAGAAAAGCAATACTCATGTTCATGTTTTCTTATTCATCCCTCTATTCTCAGTCCGCTGGTGTTCCTCAAGGTAGTATCCTTGGTCCTATCCTCTACAACGTCTATACAGCTGACATTCCAACCAATCCTAACACTATCCTCACCACGTATGCCGATGACACATGTGTGCTCACTGTTAATAATAACCCATTAATCGTATCCCAAAATCTCCAATCCCATAACACAGCCCTCAAAAAATGGTGTCGTAATTGGAGGATTAAGATAAATTCCAACAAATCCCATCAAATCACCTTTACCCTTCGTCGTAAACCTACTGACTGACCTACTGAGTTCAAGAAATGCAGAGTTACATACTATTAAAGCAAATGAGCATATTTCATCAAAAGATGGAGCTGCTTTCAATTTTCTTTTGATAAATTAATGCTTTTCCTAAAGAAATTTGTTTAGAAAATAGGAGAAAAAAAACTTTCTTCCAGTTTCTACTAAATCTTGATAAATAATTTTAGTTTTATTATTCATTTAACCTTTGTGACGTTACATTCTCTTGTAAATCCCTTAATATGAGTAGATGAATAAATTAAAGTGAATTTAGTATTTATAATATAATTGTTGGTCTCCAATGTAAAGACCATTTACATGACTTTAGGGTAAGTGTGCTTCTTGCACCTACATTGGAACTTTCAAATTTTTATATTATAAAATGAATCAAATAATGATTTTCAAAGTTTTCATTGTAAAAAGGAATATTATAACATATTAACTGAAAATTCGACGATCTCCATATTAGAAAATAAATTATAAATAGCCTTCTAAATAAAAAAATCCGAAATTTTAATTCGTTCTTGCCCCGAAATACCACGAAATAATTGCAGATTATTAACAACGAAAATAAAAAAGGAGGTACAGCAAGGTATAAAATTTAAGAACTTAAAAGACAAAGGTGAATTTCTCTCATTTTAAGTTTTTAATTAATATTTATTTTTGTGTACTAACGATTAGTTAACTGTGTGTAATACATACATGTATGCATTATAAATTTTGTATCTTAATTTTTATTAGCAAACGATATTTGCTTTCTCGAATGCTTGTCAATTGAAAATGTATCCTTATTTACTTTGGAAGGTTTTACTATATTTCCGATTTCTCATGGTTTCTTCGGTTAAGAACCGTTTATAAAGTTTTTCAAGGCTGCTAATTTTATGATTGTTTAAGATTTTATTAGTATAATGCAAGCTTATTAGATTTTCTCTCCAATACCTTTGGCTCAGCTTGAATTTGTAGGACCTCAGTCACAATTACAGTAGTTCACCAAGTAATTGCAATACGTGCAGTAAGTACAATTACAATTACTTCTAATTAAAATTTTTAATCTACTTCTGTAATTCCAAATTACAGTAATTGGAAAGTAATTGTAATTAATTTTTCCCAACTCTTGATGTACCCATGAATTACAATAATTAAAATATAAATCAAATTTACATAGAGCTAGACTGCAAGCAACAATCGAGTAGAACAGGGACAAAACTATCTGAATTTTCTTAAATTTTGAGTTGTTCACAATCAAACAGGAGTCGTTATAACCAGTAAATATGGATTCATGTGAAAATTGATATATCATTAATTCTGTGTTAACTTACGCTTTGAGTCACATAAATTAAAAATGAAGTTTTCTGCTTATAAATCTCATTAATTCAACAACATAAATTTCCAAATGAACCATACGGTTAAAAATCGGCAATAAAATATTTCGATCTTTTATTTTCCTCCATTGAAGCTCTGGGGTTCAGATTCATCATGAAGCGGAAACCAGGGTATACATTTTTATCTTCTCACTCTAAATTTTATTAGTTGTTAGCCATCGGGATAAAATAAACTTCCTGGCCTAGGTAGGGTACATAAAGACTTAATAAGCAAATAATAATCAAATAAACTAATTTATAAGCTATGTATATCATTATTCTATATCAATAAATTTTTCTTCATTAAAATAAACATAACTATTAAATAATGCATTGGTATTTATTGACATTTATTCTTAGTGATATTACATATAATTAAAAAGGATTCAAAAGGTAACATATTAACCCAACACCTAAACGGTTTCCATTGTTTGCAGTACAGTAACCAGTGAATATGCGCCTTTGAGTATCTGTAAAATATGAAAAGTAAATGAACAAAATCATAAAAATTTTAATTAAAGTAAAATGACTTATAGGCAGTGTAACTTACGATTCCGTAAAGAGCCAAATCAAATGTGATCAAGTGTCTATAAGAGAGTGTAAGTGGCTTTGATGAAGCAAGCTGCAAAACAAGTAACTTTTTTCGTTCCACATTACTTAAGCTGTACCAATTGTTACAATAAGCAGCTTCAAATATATTTTCACTCTGAAAAAAAGTCTCTAAATCACACAAGTGGAGGTAACCATTAAAAGATCAATTTGGCTGCGTCGCATAAAATATAATATTTAAAGTTATGACAATGCAGAAGTGGATAATTCAAATATTTCATGATATAAACTATTGACATAGCACAATTATTATTAGAAATTACAATGGTTAATTTTAGCAGAAGTTCAAAAGAAAATTTAGAGAATAAACATGGGCCGATTGTATGAAGATTACAAGCTATTTAATTTGAATTAATAAATAGAAAACAAAAGGTCATAGTTTTCTTAGTTACTAAAATAATAATAATACCAAATTTTACTTTAATTATTGATAAATCGAAATTCATTAGAACTTAATTACTATTTTTCGGTTAAATAATATTACAAGAAACGTTGTAGCAAGGAGATCAAATTTTACAAGGATAAGTATAATATAAAATCGAACAACTTAAATTTCCAATTGGTTTTAAAAAATTACTTAATTTGTTTCAACAAAATATTTTATTGAATTGTTAAATTGAAACGAAATATTTTATCTCCAGGACTTTTTTTTTTTTTTTTTTTTTTTTTATAAAGGCTATACAAAAACACAAAATACTTCATTTTCTATTTATTTTTAAATATATTAAATCATTTTTGTAAATAAAAATAATATTTGAAATTTTGTTTAGTATTTCAAACTACTACATCGAATATATTAGTTCTTCGTGAAATTTTGTATATGAACAATTTTTTTTTTATAACAGACTTCGGATTTTTTTAAAAATCTTAGTTAAGGTTTTTATCCTATTAAAAAATGTTTTTAATTAAATTCAAATTTTTCAATTTAATCAAATTTTTCCCTGATATTTATTTATATATTGTTAAGAACTATTCTAGATAACAATCACACAAGAATACCATCCGTTCGTTTGTTCAATTTGTACAATAAATTATTGTACAAACAATAATTTATTGGAAGATTAACAATAATTTATTGTTTTACTTTATAGAGGTACTAATTCCAAAATTATGCTTATACACTTACGGAACGTTCACAAAATCGAAAGTCTGAAGGTAAAGAAAATATATAAAATATATATGTAAGTATTGCCAGCCTGACAATTGATGGTGAACACCCAAAATCCCAAGGAATTAGAATTTTGAAAATTTCGAGAGTAAAAAATAAAGGAGAAGATTTATGAGCAAAGATTTTTTAGTGCTATATTTTACTGACATCAGGTTCCTACATTTCCTTATTAAGATCAATCTCAGTGGGTGACAAGAAAATGGAAATTTAAGGTTGTTTTGAAATATCTGTGATCTCACAAACTACTGAGATAACACAGAAGTGACAGATTCAGATTGAATATGACGATTTATTTTTGTAAACCCATAAAATTCAGTATGACGAATTAAATTACGTTGCATTGGGTTCTTATTTTTTCAATTATCTGATTTTTTTTAGTTTATTTATTTAGAAAAAACTATACTTGCATATTAATTACACAAATAGATGTGTAATACAATTTGGATAATTATTTTTAATTTTATTAAATTTCTCCTAATCATTTAAAATAATTTTATAGATTACGTATTTACACAATCATAGTAACTTATAAAAGGGACTAAGGACCCAAGAGTCGAAATGTCGGAGAAAAATAAAGAAAGCCAAATTAAAGAATCCAATATTTCCTAGTAAAACTATCATATCAAGATAGATCCATGTATTTCATATAGGTCCCAATCCCCCAAACAGCGAAAGGTAAGTGTAAATTCCTTTATATGATTAACTAAATTAAAAACCTAAACTTTCTTTAAGGTAAATATTTTTACGGGTCAGTACATTACAAATAGCCTAATAAATTTTTAGCCAACATCAGAGAAAAATTTTATTCAATAAAAATTTTAAGATGATTTCTTCCCTTATTCAGGCTGATAAATCTTTCAGACGATCGATAAAGAATATCTACCGATTACTTACAAATAGATGTGTAATACAATTTCGACAATTATTTTTTATTTTAATAAATTTCTCCTAATCATATTAATTTAATTTTATGGATTTACACATCATATTAACTTATAAAATGAGTTATTTGCTGTTTTAATTTTACCATTTTATATTATTATTATTATTTATCAGTATTATATCACACAATAAAATATCAGAACTACAATAGTGCCTTATTGAGGTGTTATGAGTCTCCATGCAAGGCCCGTGACACGCGCAACTTACAATTCGTGAAGTAATCCCAGATAAAATTAATAGAAACAAAATTTAAAGGTTTATAATAATCAAAGAAATAAACAAAGTAGTAAGATTCCTGCTTTTTTTTTTTTTTTTTTAAGTCACTTTTACATGGTTGCTGTAATATAGAAGGGAAAAAATACACGCAGTCTTGCTGATTTTTTAAATAATGAATCATAATAAACGGTTTCAATTTTATGCAGCAGACCCCACTGTGTAACCTTTACCTTTAGTTTTATGATGTCCCCACAGTAACAGTTTACAGAGGAGAAAGTAACAGAGATCGCAAAGAATGTGCAATGGTAGAAGAAACCTGCGATACCATCATTCTTCTTGTCCTAAGAAATGAAAAATTCAACATATGATCAAGACTAAAATTTCTTCCTAACTAAATAATATATTTAATGACTCCTCATTCACCGCAAGTAGCTGGTATCCTGATAAACAACACTGCATGGATGTCAGTAGATACTCAAAGAAGAGTAAACCAGACATTAATGAATTCACTTTGGTCATCACCCTGAAATAATAGATTACTCTTATCTTCAATTTATAGACACAAAAACTTATTTAAAAATTTATAGGTTACTAGAAAAAGGCTCTTATAAACGTATTCTAAAGTACTAGTTTAATAGTGTTATAGTATTAATTAATAGTAACTAATATTCATAGTGGTTTATAAACATAACTTCAATTGATCCTTTATCTCAACATTCTTCATTCGACTCTAAACTTTAGGCCGTTATCAATGAGACCTTAAACATTCAAGTTTTTTTTTTATTTTACATCCTTTTCTGTAGATTTTACCTTCAACGTTTCATCCTTTAGTACATTAATAAATTAATCCTGCAGTTATTTCTGGTTTTATTGTTGAAAATAGTAATATATTTTTTTTAATAAATAATTTAATTTTTGTCCATTTTAGTCTCAATGTCAAACACAATTTATTTTTCTTGCAAGTGAGACGCTTCGGCCAATCCGGCTATCCTCAGCGACAATCTCAATACAATTTTGGAACTAAATGATTTAAAAACTCAACTGAATGCAGGCTATTCTGCCCAGGTCAAAACAACAATTTCTAATTAGTCAATTTTCACATTAAAAACAAAAATTAAAATTCATTTATCATAGTCACTATTTGTTAAAATTTTTAACAAATAGTAATTGAATAGCCGGCATGAAGTTGAGTTTTTTAAATCATTTAATTCCAAAATTGTATTAAGATTGTCCCTGAGAATGGCCGGATTGGCCGAAACGTCGGACTTGTAAGAAAAATAAATTGTGTTGAGACTAAAATGGATAAAAATTAAATTATTTATTAAACTACATTAACCAGTCTCAAGAAAGTGTTTAAGATTGTAAATAAAATATTTTTTTTTTTTATTTTAGTTCCTTAACTGCTGTCATCTTGGATCACAGATCAATTTTATTAATTCATAAATATATTGTATAATAATTAATTGTTTGTGGTCAGGTAATTAATTTAATAGCACTATTTTTCATACTTCATCTCAACTTGTTTAAAAGTTGATGTATGACCATCATTTTTATTTTACTTCTTTGAAAACTAAATGTCTTGAATCCCAGTTTAATTTTATTAGCTCAATAAAATATTATATAATAATTTCTTGCTTGAGATTAGGTAATTATAATATAGGTAATTGAGATAAGGCTAAGGGACTAAGGATCTAAGAGTTTAAATGTTGGAGAAAAATAAAGAAATTCGAATCAAAGAATCCAATATTTCTTCGTAAAACTATCAGATCAAGATAAGTCCATATATTTCATATAAGTCCCAATCCCCCAAACAGCGAAAGGTAAGTGTAAATGCCTTTATATGAATAACTAAATTAAAAAACCTAAACTTTCTTTAAGGTAAATTTTTTTACGGGTCAGTACAGTACAATAGCCAAATCAATTTGTAAGCCAACATCAGAGAAAAATTTTATTCAATGAAAATTTTAAGATGATTTCTTCTCTTATTTTTGGTGATTAATCTTTCAGACGATCGATAAAGAATATCAACTGATTACAGGATTTCTTAACACAAAACACTTAATGCTAATCATCTCATCGCGAGGTTAGGCATTTTGGAATGGCTCAAATAGTCTCATTTGATTGAAATTACAATTGAGAACTGATTTTGAAATAATTAGAGATTTTTTTTCTAATCTTTACTATAAATTAAGATGGATTGCTTCTCCTTAACAGAAAGAAAGAAAAATGTATACCCTCTTTATCATCATAGCTAAGAGATTAAGAAAATATGTAGCATTAGATATTTGAAGTATTTGGTCGTAAAACTGACAGAATGATAACTTGTGAGAAATCTATTGTTACGTTTTGAGGATAATATTTCGTACTTAGCTACAACAAAAATCAGAAAATTATATTACCCAATTATTTTTAGTGTATTGAAACAAAACTTTTCCTAAGTTCTACTCACAATATTGTTTTTTTCAGGATACAAGAACAAATAATCGAGGAGAGGTACTTGCAGATACTGTGTTAAACTATTTCTGAAGCACTCGTATCTGACATTTAGTGTGATTTGAAATTTTTGTTACCATAAAAACATATTTTAACGTGACAGTAGCTTCACTGCCGCAACATGTACTGTCTAATATGACGCAAGATCTAGAGCGACAATGCTGCCACTACAGTAGATACTTTTATTACAGATCTATAACTGCAGCAGATACGATGTTTACATTAATGCAAATGCGTATTCCACGGAACACAACTAACCATTTGTAAGTTGATTCCAAATTATATATTTATATAGTTTTACCAAGTCCATTTTCCACACACTCTTCGTTCACTTTTGACTCATATAGTTAAAGAAATTAAAGTTAAGAATCTGCTTTTGTTGAGTAGGTTAAATGACGAAAAGGCTGTAAAATGTGATAAGTACAGTAGATACCATGTTTTACATCAAAACAGGTCAACAAGTAGGTAATTTATATTTTTTTAGGAGTAACTTGGATCCGATTTATTCGTTCTCAGTGTTCGACTCCCCAGGATTGCTGTCGCCAAAAGAGCTCTTGTCAGAACTATTTAGTAATAGTAAACTAAATCCAAAATTTTCAATGTACTAACATTGAAAATATTGTGTTTAATTTGCTTTTGATTAAGAAACAGACTGCATTAGGCGACCATCTTTGTCAGTACTCCAAAAAGATTCCATGTTTTACAACCGAATGCCTCATTTTGAACATGTTCATGCTAGAAGTATCTTAAAACTGAAATGAGCCCAATAGGTATTTTATTTCGTCTTTTGGAAAAATATTTAACGATGAAAAACTTATGAAATGCCCATATTAATTATTATAAAATGAGCTGACAATTATAAAAAATTACCATAAAATCATTTATTACCCACACGTTAGTTATTCGCATCCCCAATAGGTAAACTCTTACTCCCCCCCCCCCCCTATTTCTTATAATGTAGTTTTCTTCCATTTCCTTCGCCTTTGACTATAGATGTGTTGAGGAAATAAATAAATTACGCCTTCTGAGCTTGACCTACTGCAATGTATAAATGCCTTGTTATTGCATATTAATTCATTGACAGTAATTAGTCTACGAACGTTTGCAACAATAACTCCGTAGATTATGCATGTCATGGCATGTGCACACGCAAATGAATCATTTTTTCTAGTTCAGCTTAATTAATAAGATTTCACTAAGTTTTTCATATGATAAT
Source organism: Halyomorpha halys (assembly GCF_000696795.3). Lineage (NCBI taxonomy): Eukaryota > Metazoa > Arthropoda > Insecta > Hemiptera > Pentatomidae > Halyomorpha > Halyomorpha halys. The sequence continues at coordinate 103,678 of NW_027114350.1, read as the reverse complement.
TGAATAGACAAATTAATAAATTTTAGCAACATAAAGGCAGGTTTTTTTTCTTTTGTGTATTATTATACTTCTATCTCAATAAAATTATGATAAGTCAAATCGTTTTTAGTATGGCAGTAATTGGACGAAAGCTTTTAATGTAATACTAATATTGTATGGCATAACAACACTTCAATCTTTTATCTGAGGCAGAAAGCATCTAGTCCTTGAATATGTCATTTCCTTCACTGTTGGAGTGTCTTTTTTTCCTCTCCATTTCGCTCACTATTAATCTTACTAGTTTTTATTTACCTATATTTTTTAATGAAATTTTTTTTTTAATATCTTGAAGGCTAAATAAATCAGTACTATCAAAATACCAAACAAGAAAATTGAAAATTTATCTTACTCTTAATATCTAAAAATCCTAATATTAATTTCTAGGCTAGTAATTCTTTCTTATTTTTTTGTATTGAGATAAGCTCAACACTTTTTAAATATTAACGAAGGAAAATGTAATTACTAAATTTTTATAAAATTTCAAGTTTATTATCAGTATGATAAAAAACAAATTCCAAGACTTAATGTTATATTGTTAATATAGTTTACAGATAAAATGTTACTAATCAAAGACAAATTAAAAGAAGAAGAATAACAAATAATATAATTAATAATGGATACATAAAATAAATAAATTAAAAAGTAAGATAATAAATGAGTTGTAAAAGGAACTTGAAATAATTTATATTTAAATATGCACATATATGTTAGTTTGTTTTAAATAACAAAATGTTTTAGAAATCTAAGTGATATTGTCACTGAATGAGATCGTTGAGTTGAAAAATTTGGTACCAACAGCCTGCAGTTCACTGGTTTTTTCACTGAAAAAGAGGTGTGGTACATAATTTCTTTTCTTATTCAAAAAATCATAAGAAAGTGCTTATTGGTTTCAATACATTATTTGTTTTTGACATCGGAAATAATGGTATGACAAGTATAATCTTATTTAACAGTTTTAAGGACTTCAATTCTTAAAATAATAGAAAAATAAAACTTCGTAACTTAAAAAGCATGTTCTCACCATGTGTGAATAATATGTTAAGAAGTGAATGTCTAAATTTATGTTATGTAACATTTACTTATATTCCATAAATATCTGATACAATATAATGAGAAGCACTCGAAAGAAAAAAACAAATTATTTTATAGAACATTAGAAATGAAATCTGATTTTTTAAAAAATAATCATAAAAACAGAAGCCATGCTTTTTCTTGTTTACTGTGTTTTTATATTAAAATTACAACAATTACTTTTATACTTCAAGGGTCAGGGGCTCAGTAATTAGTATAGAAATACTGTTGCTTGAACAACTGTTGTGCAAATAGGTGATTTATTATGATCACGCTCAACCACCAGATTCTTCCCCCCATTAAGTTTACTCACTTTATAGAGGCTGGGTGTACCCCGGAATGCTCCCATACACACAGGGTTGACTCACGGCTCAAATAACAGAATAAGTGTAGTAGGTTAAGTACTCTTTGAAATTTATTAAAACCACATAACACTGTTGCATGTAATGATTATCATAATTATACATAGGATATCAAAAATGCTTTGATTAATACTTACCTCATAATTTTTTGGTGCAATATTATACAACTGTCTATTTCCTTAGAAGAGAGGTCCATTCCCAAGTTCTCCAACTTCATAATAAGATATGATATTTGGATTGAAATGTTCAAGGAAAGGCTGATAAGAAATGAGATCATGACTGAAAAGACAAAGGTCGTAGGCAGGACAAGAAAGTAATTATAGAGTATGGTTAGACTAATGTTGTCCTTGAAGGGTATGTAAAGCTGTACGGGGGGAGTCACTGTTCCCTGCGTGGTATAGCGAACTATACTTACGATAGTACCACACATCATGAGAGTACACATCGACAGCAGCACGGTCTGTGGGATCTTGCGAGACAACATCATGTTCAAATTATATCCTTTCCTGAATTCTTGAAACCTGTTGCTGTCGACCGACATCTCGTCCAGATCGGACATGACAGACAGTAACACATTCCTTTTGAAGGGCAATACTAGAGCTTTTGAAAACACGTGAAGGATACCAATACAGTTAAGTATACTCTCAGTCTTCTCAAAGAATGGTTTGTCCTCAAGTAGAAAGTATAAAAACGAAGATAAATTACTATTAAAACTCAGCGCTATGATCACAACCGTAATTATATTCCTCAGAAATTTCGGTGCATTCGGAAGTTCCAATATTCCGAGCATAACCATCTGCTTTCGGGTGTAGTGAAAAGGAGGAATCATCACCATCTATCTGTAAACACAATTAAGTGAAAATATGCAGTGAAAAAATATTTCATCTAACAGATATCAAGGGATCAATGAATGAAGTGTTTCCTGCAAAAAGGGTGAAATTGTTTTTTTTGAAAACTGCAATAAACGTGTGGTAATTAAAAATCCTAAATTAAGTAAAAAAACAAAACATTTTTAGTCGATTCCTTCATTTTTCTTTCAGAGGATAGTATTTTTAGTAAAATAAATAACTTCCAAGCGATTTAACCCAAATATGATTGTTGAAGCATCCTCTCTTTCACCATAAAATATATGTTTTATCTACATAATGGAAAACAATTTACTCAGTGCAAAAAAAAAAAAAAAGTAATAATAATAATTTAGGAATAAAGAGACAAAATGAGTTTACCTGGACATTTGTTTTCCTAAGTCTTCAGAAGAACTAAGTTTAATTTGGAATTACCTCTTAGTTAAACGTTACATCTATAATTCAATTCATAATAATCTATACAGGAATTCATAACCTTTCATACTCATTTATGTACGGTTTTGACTTTACCATTACATCATATTTAAAAATCATATAATCATATTTGAAAACCACTTAATCATATTTGAAAAAAAAAAAAATCTAAGAAATAAAAATGCATTTTCTACTAAAGACTTCAATTAGCTACTACTAACGAGACAAACATCGATTAAATTACTTTTAAAATTTGTTGAGGTTAATCACTTCCATTTTTTGAATTAATTATTCATGATATTGTACAACGTTTCGGGACCACTGTCCCATATTCATGCACTATAAAAACCTCATGATTTGATATGGGAAATCATGGGGTTTTATAGTGCATGAATATGGGACAGTGGTCCCGAAACGTACAATATCATGAATAATAATAAATTATTCATTCAAAAAATGGAAGTGATTAACCTCAAAGAATTGGCTCACCAGACTTCCTAGAGAGATAATCCAGATTAAATTGCATACAACTAATTAATGGTGAAAGTTACAAATTCGAGTGAAAAACAAAGGAACTAATTTTCTATCACAAAATAATAAGGGTAAATCAATTATGACACAACTCCTTTTTGCAGAAAACTATTAAATTTTATAATTAGAAACACATAATTTGTAATAGTCAAAAAGCTCGTGTGAAAAAAAAATCGACTTTATCTAATGAAAACTTTTATAGCGCTTTCTTGAATCTTTATTGGGTTGCCCAATAAGGAAATGAGAGTCAGCCAGTCAGATCATGTTACCAGCAAAAATGGTCCCTGTTCAAAATGTAAAAAAAAAAAGATTTATCATTCCGAGCTACACATCTTTAAATCTACCTGCAACGCCAGAAAACCTAACAGAACATGATTTAAAGCAAAGCAAATTTGCTATAATATGAGAACTATTTTCGTTAAATTATTCCTGAGATATACTTTTTCAGAAAGGAAAATTTCTTTTTAAAAATGTACAGAAAATCAGTAGTTAGCGAATTAATTTGGGAAATCTAGAGATTCCTGAATCATTTGCTATGTATTGACAATACCAGCATGAGAAAATAGTAGTTAAATTTGTAACTAAATATGTATTATAAATTTCATTGTCGGCATTTGCCAACGCACAGAAAGGCAGGTAGAACGGCGTTGCAATTAGACGTGGACTTCTGGAGGCGAAGCATCCTGGGATGGCCAACACTGTGGGCAGGTATGACCCCTACCCAAGCACCTGATGACGATGAGTACTTATCTCCGGTCATACAGATAAACATCTGGTTGTAACATTTAGAACAGCCAAATCATATTGGATTTTCCTCCTTAAGCAACATATTTTAGGCAATACTAGTTACTTCAATGATTTTAACGCTGGTTCTCAAAATAACAGATATCAAGGGCAAGCCGACGAACGAAGTCAAAAAGGATTTACGCCCCCAATAATTTTTGTAGCCAATAAGATGACTGGAAGAAAGAAGAGGGGAGAATGGTTCCATCGAGCATAGGAGCTGAAAAAAGGGTACAGTCGGGGAGACTATGGTGTAGCCGACTCTGGTCTCGGTAGAGAGGAAGAAGTCGGCTAGATGAGAAAAGCAAAGGGAGACGAACATCTACAGCCAGGCAAAGAACTCAAGGAAAGAGAGAATCATGAACCAACTAAGGTAAAATCTACCTGATCACCGTCAAGCCCGCCATACACTAAAGATAAATAAAAATCCTACGTTGGTACTTTGAATGGCAAAAGTGATTAAAATAAGAGGTAACATAAATATCAATAGTTTCATTTGTTATTCTCAATTCATAGCATATTTAAAAAACTTAAAGTTAGTCAATAGGTCTATTATGCTCTCTCCTATAGGATACCTCAATTGTAAATATTTGCGAATACTGACTTTATATACATATACAATTACATCTAGCATAGCATAGCAAGGGGGTCTGTGATACTAGGTCTTGGTCTAAATATGTATTGTATGTATATGTATTGTGCTATATGTATATATCAATACATTTCTAAGAATAGCAGATCCGTTCCCATCAGGAACCGATAGATATATAATGTAAATATAAATATAAGTATGAATACATAAATAAATAATAAAATGCAGTTTGTGGAACCCTCATCAACTCTAAAAAAGTTGTCTTTTAAAAAGCCACAACATAGCACATTAAACGTACAAGATGTCTATTAGTACTCAAATTAAAGCTAATTTTATGTGCTATAAAGTAGTTTATTAGGTTTATCTTATAAATAGGTTTCATGATATTTCCCAAAATAAATTAACAAATTGTTGAATTCTAGTTATTCGGACATAACGTTTGATACATCAAAAAAAGATATCTCAGGGACTGTTAGGAACCATTAGCGTGCAGGCGTCTGTCAGCCCTCAGATTAAAGTTAGTTGAAGTAGTTTATTTTCGTAATATAATTATTACCGTAACAATTGCTTGGAGCCGCAGGGCTTTTAAATATGTTTGTCCTAAACGCGGATGCCCGCTGTCCACTCTCAGGGTTATGTCCAGAGAATAGTTGATAATACGAAATAATAAAGCTTGTAGAAAATTTCAAGTTTTACAATTATTATAATAATCACTAGCAATTTACTAAAGAACAAAGCATTTGTTTTCACTTTATTTGATTTTGTACCTAGAATGATATTATATGCCAACAAGAGTTTTATACAACTTTTTAACCAGAATAATGGTTCATGCAAATTTTTATCTTTATATATGGGCATTTCACTGGGTCATCACTACGTAGTATTTGGGGTCGTCCTCACTTGCATCTAACCGAACAATATTCTTCCCTTCTCTGTGATTTTTAGCAAACCTCAACCGTATACTCTCCGAAAATTCTGTTGAACCCTCCCTTCATGTAAACACTCTTGGAAACTTCCCACAGGAGGAGTTCGAGAGGCACCATCACCACTAGAATCTACATTTCTGCACTCAAAGTTGAGCCTTAGATCTGGGTCCTGTTTCATAATGAAAGCTAGTAGTATTATTTCATAGTACAAGTGTAGAAACTAGTGTGGTAATAATACAAATACTTATGTTTTCATGATTGGGATGACTATTAGTGATATTGCAGGAATTAAAAAATATTAAAGTACAAGTTACTATTGTACAAGTCTGTGTAATTGAATTAAGATAAATGTACAAGACTGATAGTATTAGTTTGTACTTTATTATGAAACAGGGTCCTGGTGACGCAAAGCAGAAAGACCACACAAACCAGGAAGAAGAGGCATACTTTGGGATGCTCTTCATAAGATTACTATAAACAGAGATCTGAAGTCGCAGAGCGTGTCACCTATAGAACATAGACCATTCATTTCTTAGAACACCCTACCTGCCATATATTCCAAGTGATGAGTTACATTTAGATATATTCCTGATATATATATTATAAAAAAACAAAATTAGGGTATTAGAATATAAAATAAATATTACTTACGAAGTTGTTCTTTTGAAAATGTAGACAAGAATGGTCAACCTACCTAAAACACCATTTATAAAAGCGTGTTTAAGTATAGGAGTTTAATATTAATGTGTCTAGAGAGAAAACAAGACCAACTACAATACAGAACTTTTCAAAGTGGTATCAGCTATCAAATATTAGTAGAGTGATTAAAAAGGTTTCTTTCATACTTTCATACAAAATTTCAGAATAAATATTTAAAATTGTATCATCTTACTTTCAAAGTCACGAAGGATGCTTCCAGACAAGTGGTTACTGAAACTTTGAAAGAATATTTAACATAAATTTATTACCAAGGTTTGACGAGAGGTAGCCATAATCTACTCTCGACTTTGAAAATGATCCTTCCATTATCTAGTGAAAACTATTTAAATTCTATAATTTATTACAATTTTTATTTTTATCTCACATTGACATATTTTTGAATGGGCCAGACATCGCCATCACCACGTCTTAAATAGATAACTAATGTGAACAATCGAATTTTTTGAATATATATAAATTAAATTAATTTATAAATATAATTATAATTATTAATTTGGAAGTATGGCTTCTTAAGTTTTTTTTTATATGATCTAATTGGTTATGTTTAATTAGGTTTAAATTTCTGTGTTGTTTTTTTGTTTAAATGAAATAATGCAAAAAAAAAAAAATAGCTGTATTATAATAATTTTCCAAATTAAACCAATAAAACGGCAAGATACCTCATATTTAATTTATTTTTAAATTATTTATTTGTTTTACTTATATTTTTTTATAATTGTTAGATTCTTTTTATTTTATTTTTTTTTAAGCTGGTCGAAAAAACGAATATAGCGTTAAAATGATAAATTATATTCAGAGTAAATAAATAAATATAAATACAGAGTAAATATCTAGCATATTCCAGTTTATTAGCATCATCAAGTAATGTGACAAAAATAAATAAATAAAACTTATTATTTAGCTTTTTCCTACTGTTAGTGAATAAATAGGTAGAGGCATGAGGACCCCAACGATCTTCTGCCCTTAGTGGTGAATATTATAAAAAAATAAATAGAGCGGTTAAAAGAGAATAGAAAATTGAGAATTACAATGTCTTTGTCATAAAAGAGTAGGAGCAGGATGTGGTCTCAATAATTTGAAAGCTTTAATAAGTCAGCAAAATTTGTAATTTACCACCTACTTCGAACTGCAAAAATTCTGGTTATCATTTTATTTTTTGATACCCAAAATAATTTATGAACACTTATTTATGAGAGGTTAATTTTTCTAATATTTTAACAAAAAAGGCAAAATTCGGGGAATATCTCAAACATCTCTCCGGTAAATTGAGATATTCGGTAAAAATGATGGAAATTTTTTAGATTTTATCCCTCCCCTCTCCACTAAAGTTGTTCTAGAAATGTTCCTACAGAAATATGTAAAACAAAAACAAATCCAGAACATTATTCTCATACAATTCCAGTTAATTACTTTAGACTACTACAGTTTAGACGTTAGTTCAAATATAATTCTACAAGCAAAGATAAAACAAAAAAAAAAACATTTGAGACAGTGGGAAAATCACAATCTTGATGGCGTTTTTTCTCAAAGACAGGATGTCTGTTTTAAACATGGCACATGTCCAACTGAATGAACCTTGGCCTTGTTGAATATCAACACATAAGAACGTTACATAACAAGACATGTTATGATATTATTATATGATTTTATACACATAACCATAGACATTTAGAACGATTTATTTATATTTTTCAGCACTATATTATAAGAAATTTCCAAGAATTAAATAATAAATAAGAATTCATTCAATGAATCAACTTGAATCAGATCAAATATATGTATAATAATTATAACCTTCTTTCATTTGTTTTAATAAAATTCCCATTGATATCTGACATTAAGTAAACTTGATCGGTTTAGTAGATAAAATAAAAATAAAAATCTTTGAAATAAGATGTTCAAATGAAAATTTTGAAAAAAATCATGAAATAAGAATAAAACAATACCTTATAATCCATTTGGCGAATGGAAAAGAATAATGAATCTATAAAGTACCTGAAGACAACATATCTTGTGTGAAGTTTCCATGTTGTTTTAGGGGTGAGCGGCGCCCATGAGTCAGTTGTAAAAATCAATATAAATAAATAATTAGTAAAAATAAAACGAACAAATAATTAATAAAATAAATAAACAAAGATAAAATAATAAAAAGTAGATAAAAAAGAGGAGGGAGAAGCAGTACCACTATTATTTATTATTATTGTCTTTAATAAATTCGGAAGAAATCTTAATATGATAATTGGAAAAAATCGTGGAAACAAATTTTATGTGATTTTGAAAAATAAAAATTAGTATGCAGCAATATAGTGAAAAAAACTTTATAAGGTTGCCGAAAAGCCGTTTGTTCTGGTTTTGAAAAAGACTTGATTTTTACAAACGAAAAAATATAAATAAATTAACTTTTGGTGATTGAGATAAGTTGGCAGCTTTTCTCTCCCCCTCCCAAAAAATTACATAACCCAGGAATATGACTATTGATCATTTAATTGCATAGCTTGTAGTGGTAGGAATTGGTTTCAGGACTTAAATTGTGGCTTTTATTGGTAAAGCTTCTTACAATGTATATTTTACCCAAAACTAATAATAAAACATGTCCTCAAAAAACAGGTGAGGGAAAAAATTGGAACAATTCTTTAAAGCGGTTGCAAAAGAACATGCACCGGAAGCAAGAAATTCACTTGAAAGATAAACATCATTTAATCTATAAATTTTCCAAATAACAAAGCGAATACTCAGTTGGTTGTGCCTGATTTGCTTGTAAACTGACCTTTGTGTTCAATTTTAAAATGAATTTGTAATTCGAAAATCCTGATGAAATGTATACATTCATTTAAAGAGATATATTATTCCCTAAAGGATTCTATTCTTTCAGTACTGATCTTTATCTCCATCTTACTTGTCGGACAATAATAATATTCAGAAATAGCTAAAAATAAAAAATAAAAACCAGTGGATTTATGATGAAATGTGTATATGTACTTGAAAATATGAATCAAAGAATATTGTATGAACATATCACAGACCTTAAGCTGCTTAGCAAAGGAAATAAAAATTAACAAAAATATATAGTCTGTACGTATCACGCAACTTAACAACAACAAGAATAAATAAAAACAATTTGCTCCATCACGCCTTAGGTAGTTTTTATCTAGATCATCAGGGGAGAGCCATCTAGGTACATGCGCCTTACAAGGGAGGAAACATTATACTTTTTCATCAGACCCATTTTAGTATGTTCTACAAAATCTAAATAATTCCCTCTTCAAAAAGAAAAACATCCTGCAACTTAATATATATATATTTAGTTGTATCTTTGGGTTTAAAAAATTAAAATAAATAAAGTTGAATATATATAATTTGATAATGTTTTGAACTAAGAAAGGAGAGGGAGGAGTGGTTTACGATTATCAGGCAATATTTGTAAGTACTTTCTTATTATTGTTCTGAATAATTTTTACATAATATTTATTTTTTTCACAACTTTAATGAACCATTACTAGAAAAGTTCTCAGAAAACTTTTACTTCAACGTATAATGTATTGAGGACTATTTTATTTTCCGAAATTTCCAGATGTAATAGAGTTTTTTTTTTTAATTTCCTGGTAAAAGCATTATGACCATGCTTCTTCTGCTATCTGTTCAACAAGCTTGCTTTATCCGGAAGTAATGTAAAAATTAAAGCAAAGTTAGGGCATATATATGTGAATATGTAATAGAATGTGAGATTAGATATCAAATTGATATTGATATTTAATATAAATATGAATTTTTATCAACTCACACGCGATTCAGACTATGAATAAAGAAACTGTATAATGCTGAGAACATCATGAAATATTATTATAATTTACAATACGAACATTGAAAATCGGTTAAGGCGTTCACACAAAAAAAACGGTACATATTCAGAAATGTACAGGCTAAAATATTTAGTACAGTATTTTTCAATATATTGAGATCAATTTTTTCTAAACATTCTTAAAATGTTACTGTGTGATTTGAGTAAAAAATCTATGAAGTACCACTTCAGTCTTTAATTCAAAATATAATTATACAAGCACTGACGGACGACTAAACATATTTGATTCAATCATTTTGAAGATTTTGAAGATACCTTGTTTCAAAACATTCACGGTATAGTTGGATATTTGAGTCGTAAAAAAAAGTTTCATTCAATAAGTTATGGCCAAGCACCGAAGAAAAAAAAAACTATGTTTGGTGATGAAATGATAACTCATTTAGGCTTATTTTAATTCAGTATAGACCAGAGAGTACCAAAGAATTATTTGAAAACTATAGGGTCAATGCAGAAGAACAGGATCTGTTTTTCCTTTTTCTTTTAGCAGTGTCATATTCGCAGTGTTTCAAACTTAGTCATGAGAAAGAACGATATGTGATAAGTATCCCATGACGCTGTGGAAGTCACGAAGAATCGAAATGAAGATTTGTCACATCCTCATCAAATTCTCGTTATTTTGATATCTCATTTATCAAAAACCATCGCTCCTGATTGTCGGGAAAGGATGTACGATATCATATTTCACTAACACTATATTATTACTATATTATATATAATTACAAATAATATTGTTACGATTAATATATTGTATACGATATTGCTTACAAAAGTTTTATAAGAAATACTCATTATAACATCATTGCTACGTTTTTCTGAATTGAAACGTGTTAATAAAAATGTTTATTTAAAGATAACCTGTGGTAAATGATTTTTAACGGGTATCATCGTTAACTTAGTTGCACTGTCCAGGCGTGAGAACAACGCACAGTGACCGTTAATAAATGTGAAAGTAAGGAGGTATCGATGTCCTACTGTCACTGAATAAGAATGGCGCATTATCCCTTTTAAGAAATTCTCGGCATGCAGCTATAGCAAAGTCACCATCAATTCTGAAAATGGGAAAGCTAACAAAAACTCGAAGGTAAGTTTTTTAAGTTGGAGAAAGCTTTTCAACGTTGCCTCATTGTCTATCATGAAGTTACACAAACGTCTTTAAACAACTAATTGACCAAAAACATTCATAATATTGATACATTACTGTAATATAAGTTTACGATGGATGTTTTACAACGTATTAGGAGACCCAGTATATTATAAATTATTAGAAGTGTATCAATATTTTGCGTTAGTAAAATGTCAATAAGAAGATTGTTTGCAGCAGGAGTGCCCTTCATCCTAAGAGTGATGATGCTTAACCTCTCAGAAATTTTAATAACCTTCTCACTGATAATATAAAAAGAGATCAATAAATTATATTTTTTTATTTATAATACTTAATGGTGTATCTGTGTATTTTTCCTAGCTCCTGGGTGTCAAATTCCCTACATATTCAAACATACTTTTTCCTTCAAAAATTTATGAACTCATAAAAATGCCCTTCCTCTCCCTAAAAATTTTGATTTAAATAGTATAGTACACCCCCTTTAGGAAGTCAGTTCTTAGTTCACAGGCATTTTTTATTTTATTTTTTAAAATGAACCCAGAAAGAAACACAGTACCCGAAAAACGTATTGCTATTTTATGAAGTTATTGCTATTCTATGAAATAAACAGGTCTATTCAAATATATTATTAATATTGATTTTTTTTTTTATGACCATTTTCAATATTCATCATTTTGAAAAAATCAGAAATTGGTACAACACTAGCTGAGCTTTGAGAATTCCATAGTTTTTATTGTTTATTTGGTTTCGCAATTGTATTGTTTCAGCATTGCTTAGATTATTTATAAGATATTTTATACAAAAGTATTTGAAAACCAACTGAACAGAAATTATATAAAATTTTATATCTGATATTACTATATTCATCAGAAAAAAGTAATGGTAGGAAATTCAAACTCTTCTTGAGAGTATTCTTTATGCACACAGTTTGACAGCAAGTATCAGGGAAGATGCTATTATGAGAGGTTTTCTTACTGTTTATATATATATATATATTGTAATAATTTTTAAAAATATAAAAATTAAATAAAAATAATCTTTGCTAGTTTTATAACTTTTCTCAAATATAAGAGAATTAACTTGGGTTCAAATTAAAGAACACTAATATCAAATAGATAATAGAATTATATTTAAACTTTTATAATATAAAAAGACTCTTAATTTTATTATATAAAAAGAAACTCTTAATCTCAGGGCGTATGGTTACTAGACAATCAGAACAGGCATTTACAATAATCTCAATTAATTTAATTTAAATCTATTATACAAATGTATTCTATTTTAGTTATAACAAAACTAACCAAGCTCACTATCTTCCTGTTGATATCCTTGATTTTCTTTGTTCTTGCCTCCAAAAATGCTGTTTCTTTGTTCTCCTGTCCAATATGGCTTCTTCCTTCATGCTGGACAGAAATTGATGAAGATACCTCCTCTCTCCTTGAAGTCCCAGAACCAAGAGAGCTTATTCCAGCCAAAGGTAACCTGCCTTGAGGTTACATGTAAACATCATTGTCCCCCCAACAGTTAGGGATTTTTCCAAATGATTTATTTTCTGAATATTATTCATTTGCACTATTCCTTGATTTCTAATTTTCCTTTAATTTACTGTATCTTCAATTATGATGGGAAGAGTTAAAATAGTTTTTATGATATTTGAATTTACTCAATGTGGCATTGACAACATACCGCCATCTAGTTTATAGTGTCACGAAGCCATTATAAACAATGAAACTTGGCTAGTTTGCTTTTTGGATAAACAAAGCAATGAATATCAAAATGATACATAAAATAAAACATATTAAAACCATTTATACATCAAAATATACTATTTACTAAAAAAGAGCATATTACAATATATATATTTGATAACCAATAATAATAATAATCTTGATCAGGACTTCCAGAAGAAATCATCACCCATAAACAAAATTATGCCATTCCTTCAACAATGGAGTACTCTTCACATAGAAGAGCTCTATTTGTTACCATTTCATATGATGCAGTAGAATTTCATATTATTACCTATAAGCCCCATTTGGTAACCTTGTATTGACAAGGTAAAACATTTAAAATTTCCCATGTGAAATTAAATTTATGGATTTAACAATATTTAGTGCTACCTTTCCTGATCTTGAATGTGGACCTCCAGGAAACTGGGTATGTGAGGAATCAAGAAGAGCATTATCAAGTACTTAACAAATTCCATTTCAACAAGGATTAGAAAAAATAATTAGCTATTTGAAAGAATCTTTGGATGCTTTAAAATCATAGAAGCTATAAGTACAAAGAAATTCTACTTTTTATTAAAAAATAATTAGTACTTTAAAATGAAATAAATGAGCTAATTAGGAAGCTGAATAATGAGCTGATTAGGAATATATGAAGGTTGATCATAATTCAAAATTTTCACACAAAAAATTTAAACAGGAGATAATTCGCGAGAATAACAGAAAAATGGATTAATATTTTTCAATCGACTATTTTTAACAGATCACAGGAAGTAGACAGAAGGCAAAATGATTTGCTATATTGCTAGACAAACCCATGGAGCAAGGTCATGATTATATGATAAATTTGTAATCACAATTTTAATTTCCTTATAGTAAAAAAAAACCTTTAAAAGAAATTTTAATTAAAATAAAATCACACAGTTGGATTTAATACATTAAACTTGTTTTGATTCACTTTTAAATTTTTTATTAGATATTTTTGTATTAAAACATAGGAAAAACTATTTTTATTTTCATTCTTGAATAAGAGATTGGGATGAAAAAAAAACAAAAAAAAGAAACAAGTTTTTTTATAACTGTTTGTAATCAGTTGTTTCTGAAATTTCCATTGATGTTTTTTAACTCATAAGAGAATAAGGCAAAATTTTGGTTGATATAGAAATATTTTTTTTCAATTTACTGAACTCGTGATTGGCAAAACCTACTAAATTGAAAATCAAAATAGTTGATTCACTTTAATGCAGAGTTTATTTTAGTATTGTATTATTTAACATAAGCCTAATATTTATTTATTATAAAAACTGGGAAAAGTTTTTTAAGTAAAAATGTTTTAGGTTTAACGGATTATTATTTTAAAGGGTTAAGAGTATTTTGTTTATCTTTAACTATAATATTATTTATTATTTGTATATTTAATTGAATACTTAGGTTTTTTTATGTTCATTAGTTCTATTTTTTAGATTGCTTACTTATTTCTAAGTTTTTACTCCAAACTGATTTGGTCTCTGGAAATGAGCTTTTATGAATATTTCATGAAAGCAAATTAGGAATTTAAAAAAAAATACAAATAAAGGTTAATCTAGATTTTCTCTACTTTAAATGCATAGTTGAATCATTAGATCCAGATGAAAAATCCTAAAGCATTTAATCATTAAATTTTGTTAATTCTAATTTTATGTAAAAAGGAAAACAAGAATGAATTTGAAGTTCAGGAATTAACGGATTTTCTCTTATTCATCATTGATTAATGAAGTTATCTATTAGCATGCAGATCAAATTTTAACTCCCTCCCCTCCACAAGGATATATCAAGGTCACATCCAGTTTCGAAAAGATAGACAAACTCAGTAGTTGTTGGTAGCTGCTAAGGAGATCAAGACAGAGGCATTCATCCTTCTTTAAAGTATGTACCTTCTTATTATATTAAGAAATTTGTTTGTTTACTGACTACAATTGAATTGTACAAGTTCATAATCAAACAGTTATAACATCTTCACTTATATTATAATATAATGGTATTTTAGAATATAAAAACAGAAACATTAAATAACTATAATCCATTTAACCAGTTACTATTTTAGTTATTAATAATTATTCAGGCTTAGTCTAATCTTGTAAATATACACATTTTATATTTTGATATGTATCAATTTAAAACTAAGAACATATTAACTTTACATTAGTATTAATTTGTCATCAACACTTTCAGAAGGCAGTAGGAGAACATCAGATATAATAAAATAAATAAATAAACTTTGTCTTTGCTAAAAATTTTTATTTATATTGAGCTTACATAAATGTACATAGTTGTATACACAAAAACAAATATTGACACATCACTTAAACTACAAAATATTTATGGGTTGAATAATTAGTTAAACTTGTAAAACAAATTTCTCAAAATCCAGATGTATCATATTTCCACTTTGTCTCAGGTTTCAGTCAATTAATTTAATCGAACAAACATGTCTTAGTGATTTAAAAATATATTATAATTTATTGATTAACAGTAATTCCTTATTAAAATTAATACTCCTATAAATAATAAATTTGGTCATTTACAATCTGAAATTTAAAGTTAAATGTTAGCTAAGATTATTAAAATTCATAGTTTTAACTGGTCTTTTAGTAGTACTTGTTAGTGTGAAGCAACACAGTACAACAAGTACTACTTACATTATTGTTGTACACAGTACAACAAGTAGTACTTGTTAGTGTGAAGCAATACAGTAATTTCTTATATATACAAGTAACCTACACGTCCAAATTGTTTTAATGCCACTTTTATTTTTTAAATTTATTAATATAAAGAAATTTCTGATATGTCTACCAAAAATTTTATATAATATAATAGATAGTAACAGAAAATAGTATACTTTGTACATATTTTAGAAAAGGTTAGACACAGAGTTTGGTTAATTATTTTTAATGAAATAAATAGTCATATTTTTCTACAAAATTAATCAAATCTAATCTCATAAAATTTATAAGATCCTAGATCAATTTTAAGCAGCTGACATCATGGAATTGACTAGAAAATTATTTATCATCCTAGTTTTATTTGTGTATTCGATTTCAAATTTATTGATGTATCTAAGAAACAAGAATTTTTACTCAGTGCTTATTATTAAACATATGTTATAGATAAAATTTTTGCTCTTATTGCCCTTGTTATATTAATGAAGGGTGTTAAATACAATATATACCACAATAAATCATAATTTAGTCTAAAATAAAAATTAACACAAACAAAATATAAATAAGTCATAAAATACTGTCAATAAATACAAGAAATAAATAAAATTGAAGGAAAGAAGTATTTTACTTTGAAATTCATAAAAATAAGTTAGCAATAAAAATTAATTGAGCACTGCATTGATCGGCATCTTATCACAAGATATTTCTTCTTTGCAATGCTATCTATAATTGATAGTTTCACATTTAAAATTCTAATGAACTAAGCCATATTTCTTTTCTTCTTTTTTTGATATCAACGCAATATCCAATTATTTCTTGATCTATTACAAGTTATTTATTATAATCTTTATAATCCATCCAGTACATGATGTTCATTTCCAATTTCAGACTTTATTTTCCAAGTCCAATAAATTTTGAGTTTTTATATTATATTAAATATACTTTTGATTAAAACGTAGGGACTGAAAAGGCAACATTTATTCATGTTTTGAACTTCAGAAAAAATGTTTTTTTAGCTTACAATAAGATTAATTGAAAGTTGCGATTTGAAATCACAGGTGCTAAGTTGTCATTCTTAACTACCTTTTTATTTAATTGAGTTATAAACCTACAAACAAAATTTATTTGGAATATAGTAGATTTAAAAATATATCACAATCCTTATAAAATATAAATAAGAAATTATCAATTTTATTGTTCATTATGTGTATAACATAATAAAAGGAATGTTATCAATTGAAGTGGTGTTAGTTTTGATATCCCAACTCATTCTTGTAATACCTAAGTTGGACATTTTATAAAACCTAATAAGAATTGGTGGATTATTGATAAAAATTGTACCAAAATAATTTTGACTTAATATTATTTTATAAAAGCTAAAATATTATTACTCTATTGTGTGATTCATTCTTCAATTTAAATTTTGATACTGGCCAAAAAAAGTAATATTTGTTTTTCCAAAATCAATAACAAGTCCATAAAATAAAAATATATTATTATCTTAAAATTATATCATTCACAAGATCTAATTATTTATTAAATGACAATATGATATAAGGTTTTCATTCATAATTAAAAATGATACTGAATACTTTTAGTTAATAGGACTATCAATTAAAAAAATTTTAAATAATTTTTTCTAATCCAATCATAAAACAATTGAAACTCCTTGGACATAAATATATACTGATACTGAAAGGAATGTTTCTTCTCATTAATTGGCAATGATCTAATTATAGATGAGTATTTCCAGAAACATTGATCTTTCATATCCTAGCTATTTATCTAATTATGTATCATAAGTATATTAGTGGTATATCCTTTGGTTTTAGGTCTGGTAAATAAGTGTTATCTTTTTATATTCATAAATATGGGACTAAATTATTTTTTGTGGTTTAAAACTTACAAGATTTTTAGTCCATTTTATCAAGTTTTTTTTTTTAATTTCACTTTAATTTTATTGTGTTTATTATTCAATTTTTTTTTTACTTTTACTACTAGGTGACAAAAGTATTGTAATTGGGTCAAATTTTGGACAAGCAGTTTTCAACAGTTAAATTGGTTTCACATCCATATTTTCCTTAAAACTCTTAAACTTTTCATTTATAATATAAATTCTTCAGAAAAAAAGGACAAACATTATAACGAATAATAAATTTCATTTGAAAGGTAAATAAGTTCTTTATTATTATTAATCTAAACCTAGCGACTCTAAGCAAAGAAATTACTTCGGATTTTGTACATATTTTTAGGTTATAAAGTGCTTTGCACAAATTTCGATGGAAACCCGTTCCATTCTTTCTTGTTTTTTCGAAAATTTAAAAACGATTCATCTCCCCAACATTCCAAATACTCCACAGTTCAATAAATAATGGATAAAGACGTGATTTCATTTTTTTTATATATATATAGTTATACTAAAAAAATATTTGAGGAATTATAATATATTGAAAATAATATTTCTACTTTTAACAACAAATGCTGTTGTAGTATTGTAAACAAGGTGGTGTCCTTGAAATATCTGCTTGAATACTTAAGTAGTTATATTAAGTAATCTTAACTCTCTTATCATTTATACTAAATTATTCTTCATTATATATATTTGACCTTTTTTTTTAAACCCTTCAGCTCTTAAAAAGGGCTGGAATATTTTTTAATGGTTTTATCTAACTTTCTGTAATAAATCAAGTTCAAATGGAGTAACTATTTATTTGAAAAGTTAATGATATTTTGGAAAGTTGGAAAATTACATGAGTGGAGAGCGTTTAAAAATAAGAGCGGTAATTGCAAAATCGATAATAAAATTGTTTCATTTCACAATCGATTAATAAAACCTGTAATGATTCATAAAATATCAAAATAAAAAAGAAGAACAATAATGTGGAGACCATTTTTACAGCTTGAATAAATGATATGTGATAGCTGCAATATTTTCATTTTTTTCTATAGGTATATTGTATTTTCCTGTTTATCTGATTCCAAGTTAAATCTTGTACGTTTATTCTGTTTACTGTTACGGAAAAATAGAGATGGAATACTTTTTTTTCTTCCTCTAAATCCTGTGTGGCGTTAAGCGTGGAGTTGCAGTCTCAGTCCATCTAGCCCACTGGACCTTGTCCCCGACTAGTCTTCTCATCTCCGGAATTGTGCGTCCTCTTGCCCCTAGTTTTCCAATGTACTCGGAGTATATGCACCTGGGTCTGCCGCGAGGCCGACTTCTTCTGGCCTATCTTCCAAATTACTGATTTCACACCCCGATCCTCCCGAATTCTTTCATTTCTGACGCAGTCTCTCCTGGTCTTACCTATTATTCTTCGGAGGAATCTCATTTCTGCTGCCGTTATCCTACCTACGTGATTGTCGAGGGCTGTTCAGCTTTCTGATCCATACAGGAGAACTGGGAGGAATGGTTATTTAAATTATTTTGGCATCTCTGCTTACTTTTTGCTTGTCTATAACAATTTTGGAAATCTAGTGGTACACTCCATTGGCCTTCTTCACTCGATTTAGAACCTCCTTGTCTATTTTACCATCTTTATTTATTATTATCCTAGATACATATTCGTAAGTTCTAGGGGTTCACCATTACACAAAATCCTAGGCTCTGCGTTTTCTCTTCCGACACACATGATTTTTCTTTTGTTAGTGTTTATTTGCAAACCTCTTATCTTCAGTTTTCCATTCCATTCATTCAAGGGTGTCTGAAGAGCCTCTTTAGAGTCTGCTATCAATACGATATCATCCGCAGATATCACCGCCAGTACTGGAGTTAGGTTCCAAAAACCTATTTGTGCTCTTGGACATCTACTTTTACACACTTTCCATATCTCATCCATAAGGAGGACAAATACTAGTGGGCTTAGGCTATCTCTCTGCTTTACTCCCTTATAAAAGTGGAAAGGCCGCGTTGTCTGACCATTGAGTCTTGGAAAACGAGATGGAATAATCAAGTGTTTATTTAAGTCAATCAATGCTGTTGATATAAATAGTTTAAAGTCCTAACTCCTTTGGTAATTTCGCAGACATGTCAATTACCTCCCAAGCCGAAGACAGGTTGTAAGGGAAGAGCCACAATTTTAGCTACGTGTTAGGGTTCATACATCGCTAAGTAATAATTTTTTGTATCAATGAACAAAAAGTCTGAAACCGAATCTGATTTGCTTTCCGTTTATGGGTTGCTCTAGGAAATGCCTCTAGTAGTGTAGAAACATAGTAATTTCAACATTAAAAAAACAACTCATCCTATTGTCCCAAGCCCAAAATCCTATGGAAGGGACCTTCCATTTTCTTCAGCTATTAAATAACAAAAACCAGGATTAAAGGTAGAGGATAAATCTATTGCGTTAAATTACTTATAAATAACTGTTATATTTATATTGTAGTTTGTTTATATGATAGTGATAGTTGATTAATCGAAAATTAAAATTTTAAAAATTATTGAAGTTTGAATAGAATAGGGTGTTTTTGACTAATAATTGATGACCTGGGCAGAATATCCTGCAAAACATTTTTAAATTTTTGATGTCAAATCATCCATCAGGACCTCAATGTTCCCAATGTTGCCGATTTGGCCAGAACCAGATACCAATCCTTCCATAATAAACTTCACAACCACCCAAACCACCTCGTTTCTAACCTGGCTTCTCCTTCACTACCTAATAATCCTCCGAGGCGTCTAAAAAGAAGATGGCCTCGAGATCTTCTCCTTTAGAAATGTTTTTGGAGTTCTATCAATGGGTAGATTCCCCACATGTTTGTATCATGTCATAATATAACTTACACCAAATTTACTTGATGTGTATATATGTATACAGTTGTAAATAACAATAAATAATTATTAAAAAAAAAAAATTTTTTGATGTGAGGTAAAATTTATATTTGAAGGTTGTCCTTGAGGATGGCCGATTTGGCCGAAACGTTGGACTATTAATATAATAAAGAGTGTCGAGACTAAAAAAGGATACCATTTGATTTTTTAATAACTATTGTTATATTTATTTTTCAATATTTTTAGGCAAGAATGCATATGAAAAAAAAATTAGTTTTATAGCATCAAATTTCTAATACAACTAAGAATATTTTTGAAGGAAATTATAATCCCAATTATCTTTGTTTTTCTATTTTAAATACAATTTTTCACTTGCATAATATCCATTATGCAAGTGAAAAATTGTATTTAAAATACCGATATTTTAAATACAATTTTTCGACTTAAGTAATTTACTTACAGTCGAAACATTGTGTGTAACATTAGTTAATATACATTCTTATGCAATGTAAAAAAAAAGTAATCACATTTTAAAAATATTAATCAGTTGCGATGTTTTTGTTCCCATAGTAAAAATATAAAAGTGTCACCACTGAATTCCATGAAGTATTACTTCCATGAACTATTACTTACTACTATCACAAAAATTAATATCAAAAACCTAGCAATCATTTAAATATTGAGATGTACTTTAATCTGTTGGAAGCGATTATTTTTGGGAACGTGAAACGATCAAGCTTTGACATTAGCTCACTGAATACATTACTACAGAAGTTTAAGCATAATGCACTCCTTTGCATTTAAATACGTTCTGACCCTCATTAACTGAATACCAAGTCAATGTGTGCTCTGACTTGTAAGAATCTAAGGAAGGTTTAGAAAAATGCATTATGTTTAGAGACCTTACACTGGCGTGAAGAGAGCGGGGGTGGTATGTATTAAAACGAGGTCATTGTTGTTTTTAATTTAACAAGAATTGTCGTTTTAATTTTCATTATTTATTTGTTGACTGTCGACTTCCACAAGATCTAAAGGGATGTGGGAACACATCCCCAACAGATCTTTTTTAGTAAAGCTGGAGCCTAAATTCGCATAAATAGGACTCAGTTTATTGTGTGAGGTGAGAATTTATACTTGAAGATTGTCCTTGAATATGGCCGAAACGTTGGACTAATAATATAATAAAGAGTGTCGAGACTAAAAAAGGATACCATTTGATTTATTTAATAAATAAATACCATTCTCAAGAAATTGAAAAAAATTATATTTAAAATAATAATAGTTAATAAGAATATCATGTTAATGTATGTATATATATATATGTCGCATAGGAGTATAGAGTTAACATGTTGAGACAATAACCTTATGCTGAGTAATTTTATAGTATAGTGGTAATGATCTTTTCTGAATTTCATCATTAATTTTATTGCTACTTTAAGTACACCATTTAAAAAAAATAAAATAAATGTGATTCCTTATTTTCCTCAATCCAATTACTTTGTCCGTTACAACATAAAAATACAAACAACTACCTAACAATTGAACTCCAGAAATCGACATATTTGGTTTTATAGTAGAATTCCTTTGATCCGGAATATGTCCCATAATATCCCGGATAACGCGTACACACAAAATACAAAACAACTATGACAACAAATATTTGTTATGAAAATAATTTTTGAATATCAATAAGGCATTGAATTAAGAAGAATGACGTAGAACTTATGTCGATGCATAATATTTAAAAATAATTTATGACCATAAATTATAATTAGTATTATATTAATATATATATATATAATATATTTCATCTTTTCGAGATGACAAGGTACGTTCCCATCTTTCTTTTTATCTATTCATTATGTGCAAATAATATGTTAATATCTTTAATTTTAAATACCACAATTTTACAGTTAACAACTTCGCACGTGCTTATTTATGTTCACATATTCATATAACTTACTCAAACGCTATGCCAAGGTGTATACATCTCTTTTCAAAATTTCGGCTTTGCCTAAAGTCGACGTTTTAAAAAGTATAAAATTAATGATATTTTATTATACAAAAACACGAAATGAATTTGAAATTTGATGAATAAATGATATTTTATTTTTACACTGATCTGTATTATTATTATTAATGTTTCCTGTCGCCCTAGCAATGTTCAAAGCTACTTAAATCCCTGATTTCTCTGGTAGGAAAAAAGTTATGAACAAAATTAAACGTTTTTATTGCGTTGCTCAATTTTTTTTTTACCAATCGATATGTCTCTTTCTCAATAATACGAAAAAAAAATATCAATGGTATCATTAAATGATTTTATATCTACAAGAAATTACAAAAACTAAATGAGGCTTGAAGTGAAATAGGTCATTTTGTATTTTTGGAAAAACGAAACCATTTTTATATGGTACTGTATCAATTGAATAATTTAATAGATCATTCATGAATAAATAGTTTTAAGAACGCCTTTTTGAAATTAATTTTATAATTAAAGTAAAACAATAAACATAAGATAATAACAAATATAAAGTTTGCGATTCATTTAGAAACATGATTAACAAAATCTTTCTCAACACAAAACAAATATTTGTAGTACTTAATAACTTTATTACAACATGCCTTCACTGCAAATTTAGTTATTTGAATTTTATGATCAGCTTTCAACGGTTAGCATGCCGTGTTAAAAGCGATATTTTTTTTTAGAACTGATTACATTTTCGATATTATTTTTTTTAACTACTTTTTCTTATTAACGTAATAATGGTCTTCCTCAAAAATGCACTTATCAGGGGAGAACTTACAGTTTTTGTTGTAGTTGAGGTTAGCAATGCACACATCTGATTTTGATTTACCTCAGCAGATAGTGAAACAGATTGTAAGCAATTATGTTGCGTATTGTATTACTTGATAGTCCAACTACGAGCAAACAATTCCTAGTGCTGAATATACGTCCTTTGACACATTCGAACCAACTTTCGGATCAATGTTGAAAAAAACAGAATCATGTAGCAAGCAGATGATTCAGTCTAAAGCAATACAAGGTCGTTCGAGGTAGAAATAAAACAATAAGATATTTTTTTCTGTTTTTAGAAGGGTCCCTAAGCCATCAAGGGTACAGAAGAATTTGGGATACTTGAAGAGCAACAGATTTTTAAAATTTTTTTGGTATTTTTATTATTCTTACAGGTGCCAAACATTTTAAATTCGCAAACCATATTTATATACTCAGACAGACAGAAGAAACAAGATAATAGAAGATAAACTTATTAAATATTACATCATTGGTTAAGGTCTACAGACAATGGACTCTGTTCTATTATAGAGTACCCAAATGCTCTTCAAACCTTTAGTTTTATAATTTATCAACAACAATTTTTTTTTTTTTTGGTGAACTCAGTCCAAAGGATCATAATTCTGCTAGCTGTTCACTGGTCAATGCTGATAAAAACATTTCATGATGATTGAAGCTTATCAACGGTATCTATGCTGAGCCGTCGCCGTAGGCATATAACTGGGTAATTATGAAAAACAATAGCGAGAATGTTTGATAATTAAGATAAAAGCTGAAATCGATAAACAAAATTCTAATAATCTTCAACATTTCTAGTAATATCAAGTACAAACAAATGTTCATCCATAGAGATACATGTTCATATTTTTTATAAATATATTTGGAATCACCTTAAACGTTACCTGGCATTGATTTATTATGACATTTGAATACAAAAATAATTTATTATGAATTTGACTCTCTGGACTGTAAGAATTTACACAAGTTCATATAAATAAAAAAAAAATAGATATACGGTATTCCAGGAGAAAATGTAAGTAATTAAAACAGGGGAGGGGAGAGTTGATTTACCCAAAATATAGTTCCAACCTTACCTTCCTTTCTTGATCCGTTGTTCAGATATGATTTCTTAAGCGGACTGTCCAAGGAAACCACGTTTTCTCCCCATAAAGTTCCAAATTTCTGTACTACAACTAAAAATTTTATAACTTTTTTATCTATTTTTAGAATCTTCTACAAGATAACAACCAATTTTTAAGAAAATATCATTCGTCAGGTGATCGTAACAGCCAAAGCTAATCAAACAAGTAAAAATGAAGAGTATATGAACATATTTGATAGAAACCCTCACAATTAATTTTCTAGATAGGATCTTGGGGTTTTAATAGAAGTTGCTTCATTTCACTGTCATACCAACGGTATACCCAACTTGGGGAAACTAGTTTAATTTTGAAGAGATATTAAGGTTAAAAAGCTCCAAATAGATTAGATACCAACAGTAATACTGTAATAATAATCCAGTATCATTTTCATGGGCGTAAGCAGGATTTCACTTAGGGGGAGCAGACCTCAGCCAATCGCACACACACATACCTATATTTTTTATATTGGTTAAAAGAAAAGTATGTAATTATGCATTCCAAGAAATACTCCCACCATTTTATCGCTACTTCATAAAATTCCTTCATCACTGTTTAAATTTTCATTAACTATAATCACAATAAATTATTGAAAATCGAGCCTAAAATTAATTATTGTACATAAATACATACAATACACACACAATCAATACAAAAATATTAGAGGTGATGAAGAGGTTTGCTAGGAGAGTATCGGCCTTCTGGGATTGCTGGCAAAAATATTACAGTTATTTATATTATATTTTATTTAGTTATTATTCTATTTTTATATTCTACAATTACTTATTTTCAATAAACATTCTGAGATTATAACTGTTAGTTATAATAGGAATAATGGAATGTAAAAAAGGTTTTTAGAGGTAAGTACATGACAAATAATTGTGCTCATTGAATCTTACATTTTTTACCAAAGAATGGACGTGTATCCTACTTCAAAGGTATGGTTGTGATTTTGTGATCCTTAAAGATGTCAACGCAACAATGTAACTTTACTCATTATAGGTTATTTCCATAAAGAAATCATCTATCAAACAACTTCACTATTTTCTTTGTTTTTTTTTCTTGGTTTCCGAAAATCTAGGGGGGAGCCGCAGCCCTCCCCCCCTGCTCGCCTATCCTTATGCTCATGATCATTTTTGTTCTATTTTTACTACCTCGTACCTAAGTTTTACTACCCAAAATGTTTCCGAACCGAGTTACTATTATAAACACAGTTTTTTTTTCAGTTTTGAACGGCTTTAATTGTTTGACTAACAATTTCAATGTGTACTTCTTTTTTAAGGGATGGTTAAAGAAGGTGGTTATGGCAACACATTAATTCGAAAATGAAGTGGAACCAAATTCTAAAACAACTTTATATTTATTAATCTCCGTCGGATACAAAGTATCCGCCCATTTTTTAAAATTATTTAAGTTATTTCATTTGGCTAAAACGATAGTTGATCAACATATAGCTTGAGTTAGTGTACAGTAACTGTTATCTGAAAGTTGTTTAAGATAGTCTCAGAGGGAAAATTAATGTTACGAGTTACACAAAATAAAAAGTAAACGTTTCGAAAAACACAAAAAAAAAAAAAAAAAAAAACATTCCAAATTAAACTTTTCGCTATTCTATTGTATATTGTGGATATTCGACCTATTTTCTATAAATTTTGAACCACCTACTGGGCTAAAGCGACATGTCCTGAAATGGTTATTCAATCAATACACTTCAGCTTTTTAGCACCTCAGCCTTTCATATTCAATAGTATTTTTTCTTTTCATTATTAATTATAATTACATATATATATATTTTTTTTTAGTCATATGAACTATCCTTACTACATGAACTAGTTAACAGAATCAACTACTTGTTGATTTAATAACTCGAACTTCAATGATCAAATTTACTCTCAACATTTTATTTTAAAACCTCCAACGTTTCGGCCCTAAGGCCATTTTCAAGGAGACATCCTTAATCATTGAATAGTCACAATTCATTTAAAATTTCTTTCTTTCTTTTCAGGCTAATTGACCTTGTCATAAAATAAACCATCCAATATCTCAATACAAAAACTATCCTAAATTTTTTTTTTCCTTTTTCTACTAACCACATCAATAATACTAACAATGAGGTAGGTGCAACCTATAAAAAAAAAAAAAAGCACAGTTTTTGTATTGAAGTTGTCTCCTTGGAGGGCCCAAACGTTGGAGGTTTTAAAAGAAAGTGTTGAGAGTAAATTGGATCATTGAAGTTGGTGCTATAATTAATATAAACCACGTTCAAACAATCAATTAATAAATATATTAAATTAGTAATCTAACATTTGTTTAATTTTGATTTCGCTCTTCTCCATTCATATGAGTAGTGCAATATTTCCTGAGCGAAGCGGCCATTAGCTTTTTTATTTTATTATTTAAAAAAAATAAATAAAATAATATGTAGTGTTTAAAATTCGAGAAATGAGAGATATGCTTGGACTTGAAGTTCAAGAAGACGACGTTCTAAAAATAAATTGGCCAGTAAATGCATGATAAATTTAGACATTACTAAAAGGCCCTTTTAACGCCAATCTTGCTTTTATGCGATCTTAAATCTTAAATAATTATTTCCAAAACTCTTCATACACATCTTGAGTCATAAATTTATCCAACTTTTGTTTTGTTTACGTTGTTTCGTTTTTGCTTTTTACGTTGTATTATGACGCATACTCTACCAAATGATGAAAGAAAAATAATATAATAAAAGTTATTATATTTTGTTAAGCGTACTTTTAGTTGAGTTATCCATAATTGCGTAACTAGTCAGAGGTCGATGACCTCATTGGTACACAATACAGTTGATATTTCCAGGATTTAAGTGATAGTAAATCAAATAAGCGAACAATAATAAAAGACAGGATCAAACATTAAACCTAATTATAAAAAAGTTATAATGGCGTAAAATATCGGATTCCTAATAGTTAAGATGCATTTAGAGAAATCTGTGTCAATTTATACATAAAATCTGGATTTGAATTTTCTGTATTTTTGCGAGGTTTCATTAAATAGATATCCGTCAGTCACTTCTGGTTCGAGAAAGCTGGAGTGGTTGCTCAACCATGGCAAGGAATGTTGACGTTAACCTAAATTATTATAATTCTTAATCAAAATGATATGGGTTCTAATATTTCTAGAAATTAAAGTTTTACTGATTCCTTATTTCTCTTCAATTCTGTCGGAGGCCATGGCGAAATGGCGTCCAATGTCTGGCTTCCAAGACCATTATCTATACAATCCCAACATTTATATTGATGCAATGAATTCTACTGGTACTGTAAGAAAATGTTGAGTAAGAGTTAAAGCTATGAATAAATCAATTATGATTTATAATTTATCTATATAGTTGGGTAATTTTCAGCATTTTCTTATAATGGAATGGGAATCGAAAAGCATTGCTTTGTAAAAACCTTGGCCACTGTTTACAGATATTTTTAAATATTTTTTTTTTTAATATAATACATTTCTGTAAAGTATTGTCCCTATTTCTAAGATATTTTAGAGATGAAGGTTTATGCAACGTTAAATAAGTCCATGATTTTTCTCCATAAAAAATATACAAATATGCTGTTATATTTTGGAACTCTTATTATTGTTATTTTTTAATTGGAAACATCTTTTACTTCTTTAATTTAAAATTACAACTTTAAAAGATAATTTCGTTCATTTTTATTATTTTCGTTTAAATTTACGCCTTTATTTAATTATTCAAACACAATATCTTATAATGCAAAATTCTTTAGAGCCATGTTTCTCAAAAGTAGAATTTAGCTTTAAAATTAATTAGTGATAACAGCAATAGAGAAAATTCTTTTCTGACAAGCAGGCATGTAAAAATTGCGTCAAGGCAAATAAACGACATGAAGTCTAAGTAATCTCATCTTAATGAACATGTAACGATATCTTCTAGAAGAAATTAATTCATATAGTGTTATCGCAAAATTTTCTAGCATTAAATCCAGAAAAGTTTGTTTGTAAAATCTGTATTTTATTTTTTTATCAGTGAAATAAAAAAAAAAGTTCATTATCATTTTGACTAATTAGTTGAGACAAGTACCATAATTTAATATACAATACAATAACTTACAGATATACAAAGATATTTTTGGTATCAAATCAATATAATAATTTCAAATTTCCTTACCCACAAAATCACTCCTTGTCTCTCAACATTCAAAGGTCAAGTAGCCCCTTTGGGAGTTTTTTATTTCGTTATGAAGTCAACTACTGCGATAAGACTGTCTCAATCAATTTTTAATCATGTCAAAATGAGTACCTACTTAATTTGAGCGATTTATAACTTTTTAATGTTTTTTTTTTTTTTTTAATTTATTATTATGTATAAATATTGTTTTATTTTGATGACCAAATCAGTAAATGCAATCCCGATACTTTTGGTTGCAAGACAGAAAAAGTACTCAACATTTAATATATATTTAGTATCGAATATATTCAATATTTAGGGTATGTATTCAATATTTCGAATATATTAAATATTTAGAAATATATTCAGTATATAGTATTGAATGGCAATTTTAATTTTATCCCGTAGCCACATCACTTGTAATGAAATGTGAAGATCAAATTTTTGTATTTTATAGTAGTAAAAATATATATATATAAACATATTTATAATAAAAAAATT
Source organism: Halyomorpha halys (assembly GCF_000696795.3). Classification (NCBI taxonomy): domain Eukaryota; kingdom Metazoa; phylum Arthropoda; class Insecta; order Hemiptera; family Pentatomidae; genus Halyomorpha; species Halyomorpha halys. Next base: position 74,623 of record NW_027114350.1, on the reverse strand, counting down.
TAACAGGCAAACAAGGTATTGAAAATTCGTTAAATCTCTTCGATAGCTACTATACCAACATATAATTATATGTCTTAATTATACATTACTAGCTGACCCGGCAATGCTCCGTTATTACTATATTTGAGTATGTATATAGATTTAATGATCACAATTGATATTTGGATATAAATTATTGTATTTAGGAAAAATTAAGCATTGCAGTAGTTTAGGACTCTACATAAACTGTCAGAAGGCACGAATCGAATACATTTAAACAAATTAGAACCGGAGATATACAATAAAACGTTTGAAAATGTTTTCTTTATTTGGAACCCATATTTTGTCCTTGTAAGGTCATTAAGTGATTAAGAGCAGACATTCTACTTTCCAATGGTTCTATTAACGTAGGAAGTGGATAAAATGCAGAAGAGATATAAACGATTATATAAACAATAGTTATTGGAAGAAAAAAAAGTCTCCAAATAAATGAAGGCGAAAAACTTCCAATTTTTTAATTTCTTTGAAAAATGGTATATAGCAGTTTAAGACTACACTAGAAATAAATATTTTTTTTTCCTAAAAAAATTTTTTTCACCTACTTTACACCTACCCACATCATGTTTTTATAATTTTTTGTAAATATAATATTGCTTAATAGAATCAGTAATTTTATTTTTCATATTCTTCGTTTAGAGATGACTCGATTGCAATACAATAACAATGAACGTATACTTTCTGAGCTACAAACCTAAAACGTTTAATTTTATTCACATAAACTTTTTTAACCTGAAAATTCGGGGATTTTAGTTGCTTTAAACCTTCCTATGACAACAGAAGACATTTTGAAAACAGTAAGTAAATCGGTCTAATAATTCAAATGTATATAGTGAACAAAGATTCGACAAACATTTTTTTTTATATTTAAAGATAGACACATAGTGATTAAATATATTTAAGTATGAATTGTAGACGGTTTTTAAAATTATTTTAATAAGTTTAAACTTGTAGCAATATTAAAAAAGATATCAAACTATATAAAAATATGAATAATGAAACATTATTTATAAAAAAAAAAAAAGTTAAACGAATTTTTAATTATAGATTGCAGAGGTTGCTGTTAACAGGCAGAGCATATATAGGCTTTTCTCTGGGTGATATATTTAAGGTCAGAGAAACATATTAAAATTTCGAAGCTTAAAACGTAATTCTTAGTCCTATTTTAATAAAGTTGAAGCTTTTTCCCTCTTTTCTAACGTTGATTTTCAATAATATTTATTTACGGTTTTTAGCGTTTTTTTTTTTAAAAAAAACCT
>NW_027114350.1:39251-72738 GCF_000696795.3 Halyomorpha halys | reverse complement strand
CTCTACACGCCTGTAACACTCCAATTTAACTTAGATCAGATTTACTAAATGTATTATAATGTACAGTTGTAAATAGCAATAAATAAATATTAAAAAACAAAAATTGTATGGCACTAAATGGGCATTAAATCTGGGCACTGGGCGACACTTGTTTATGGATAGTTGGAGAGCCAAGATACAGGCAGTTTAGTTCAAGGACAATAGGTTTGTAGAGGAACGTAGGCTTGTTTGAGTATGGAGAATGCTCTTGGTTCAAATTTGCCATTATCCCCAACTTTTGTAGTTGGATGGTTCAGACCTAAACAAGAGTTGAGCATTAGCTAGTTAATATTTAGCTCACAAGCGAAGCTATTTAGCCAAGGTAACAAGCGAATAGTTAAGTAGTTATCAGAATTAGTTCCGCTGCAAATGAACCTAATTTAGTTATTATCTGTAAGCTACCGCTAATTCTTACAGCTAAATTAGCTGTTAGTCGAAATGGATAACTAAAAACTATCTTAGCTATAGATAAATGGCAATTAAAACTAACTTTAGCTGTTGAAAACAACTAATAAATAATTGTTTAACCCTACTAATAGTTGCCCTAACATATAAGGGTCACCTTATATGTTTTTGGAGCTGCTGAGAATGTAAATCGACTTTCTGATTGCGTGCTTGAAAATCGATTTATTTGAATTTTGAATTTCTAACATATAAGAGGACCCTAATATTTTAGAAACCGTAAAAGTTAAATAAATCGATAGGCAAACACGCGAACATAAAATGGATTCCTTTTTTCATTCTCAAGTACCTATAAAAAAATTATGGGACAAATTTAGCTGAAATAAATAGTGCAGTTCCAGAAATAGGGAAATTTCAGCTAAAATAAAGTAATTTTTCAGAGAAAACATGAAAATGGTCATATGTCGGAAATGAGAAAAGCTAAAATGAAGTCTGTACTTGAACTTTTTTTATTACCATATTATTTCTTAGTTTATTAGTGAAATTATAGATAAAACTAATTATTAGTTTAGCTATAGCTATAGCTTAATGTCTAAAAAAAATAGTTGTTTATTTGTAATAATAAATAATTAACTAAATTAATGAGAGTTAGCTATGTGCAAACAGATAGTTGCTTTCCAGTTAGTTGTTATCTGTCCTCTATGCTATGCATATACATTACATGTTCTAGATATCTGTTTTGTTATCTAGTAGTTTCAAAAACAACTACAGCTAATTTAGCTTTAGCATTTAGTTGTTAGTAATAGCTTACTTTTTCTCAAATCTGAACTAAACCTGACAGGCGTCCATGAAACAGTTTTTGTCCGAATAGTTTCACATTCAAACTGTGAAAAATCCAGTCCTGCCTGTGGTAACTTTAATACCCAATACAGACTAAATGAATAGAGAGAATACATCTCACGTCAGCAAATGAAGCTATGCCACCACATTTTCAGAGTACACGAGGTATTTATGACGCCCATCAGATAGAAATTTAATTTTTTTTATTGTGTCAATCGAAGAAAGTTTTAGTTTGGAATTATACAAGAATCATTTAATAATGATTTTTTCTTGGTAAGATTAAATTCTTTCTATTCGAAGATGTGATGAAATTAAATGAGCCCAAGAGGAGAAAAAAAGGCAGTTATTTCACCCCAATTTTTGATTACTTAATTGCAAACGAGGTACAAATACTAGTCAAAATTGATGAGTCTGCCAAGTATAGGTAGGGGGAATAAAAAATGGCGGCTGTTTCAAAACATTAAAAATAATTAATTTTTTATTCGGAGCTCTATATCTTTACAACCACCAACAACAATAGAAAATAGAGCTATTTACGTTCAATAGTTCTCGAGATATAGCTTTTTAAAAAGCAACAAAAATGTATGGAACGTACTGAAAAATCGGTAGTTAGTGAATTTATTTTGAAAAATCTATATCTCAAAAATCATTTGACGTAAAGATGTCTATAAGCATTCAAATTAAAGCTAGTATAATGAGCTATAAAGTTGTTTATGACATTTATTTTCGTAGGAGTCGTAGTTTTCATAAAATTAGCTGAAATAAATTGACTTACAGTTGTTCGGACAAATTTTCATTTGCCAAATTTATATTCATATGTGAATATCATACGATATATACGACCCTTACGAAGATAAGTTTCATAAACTACTTTATAATAAGTTAAATTTCCTTCGTTTTCAGTGTTGGCAGACATATCGCGTCTTATAGGTCTAGAGATATATTTTTTCAAAAATCCACTAGTTTATACGAACAACTAGAAATTAACATTTGGTGAGTTTATTTTGCCAAATATCATAACAACTACTACTCCAACAAAGATAAACATTATTAATATAGTAATAATACGAATTGGTATATTTTAATTTTTTCTAAGGGTACCCACTTGAAAGGAGGGATTGAAGTTTCCATGCCATACATTTTCATAAATAGCTGAAAAGAAATTTCTACATAATCTTAAGCCTAATAAACAAAAAAAATTTGGTTTCATTTCATTTATATTTGTATATCTCTTTATTCTACATATGGAACATCTAATATTTCCTGAGATATAGCCGTCATAAGCAAAATATTTTGTCAGAAAAACGAAAAATCGACATTTTCTGAAGTCATTCTGCTAATATCATGAAAATTACTACTCTTACGAAAAAACTAATAATAACTTTGTTTTTAGGACATTAAATAAGCTTTAATTTAAGGCCTAATAGACATCTGTACACCTGATAGTTTCTGAGATATAGCCGTCAAAAGCAAATTATTTTGTCAGAAAAATTACAATTTTTTTTTTTAGTTTGTTAAATAAGCTTTAATTTAAGGCCTAACATCTAATTAAAATATTTTTTGTAGTATATTCAACTTGCTTCAATTTGATTTCTAACAACGATTTATTTATATGACAAAAGAAGAGTTTAAAAAGTATATGTCATAAGAAAAACATTTTGTTGAAGTTTAATAAGCTTTAATTTGATGCCTAATAGACATCTGTACACCTAATAGTTTCAGAGATTTAGCCGTCATAAGCAAAATATTTTGTCAGAAAAATGAAAAACTTTTTTTTAGTACTTTAAATAAGCATTAATTTAAGGCCTAACATCTAATTAGAATATTTTTTGTAGTATAGTCAACTTGCTTCAATTGGATTTCTAACAAAGATTTATTCATATGACAAAAGAAGAGTTTAAAAAGTAGATGTAGGTAAATATTGATATTTAAAAAACTGTTCTTTTGTTATTTAATAAAATTTAATTAGTACCTACTTTTTATTCTTATAATTTTTCTACTAATAATGATGTTTGTTACTAAAGTAACTTTCATGTACAAGAAAAAAACAACAATCAAAAAATTAATTAATTGAAAGACAACACCACACCTCAATAGATAAAACTTAGTGTTTTCGTCAAATTTCAGAATGATAAATAACTAACCGTAAATAATTCGAATTTCGGGTATCCAAAGTCGAATTATGGAACGCCTCTGCACACCGCGCGGCACAAAACAAACTTGGGAGACAGGTTTCTTTTGTATCTGTATCAACCCTAGTTCCATAAGAGTCAAGAACCAAGAGGTATGAAATAACTGCATTTTTTGAGTTTTTGTTATTTTTTGGAATGGCCGCCATTTTTATAGTCCCCTGAACTGAATTGGCTGACTCCAAAGTATAAGTAGTTTACATTAATGAATTAGGAAATTAGGATGAGATAACTGCGTTTTCTTTCCACGGGCTCTTGTACTATCATGAAAACTACTATTCCTACGAAGGTAAAGGTCATAAACTACTTTATAGTCCATTAAACTCGCTTTAATTTGAGTGCTAATTGACATCTGTAGGTCACATAGTTCCTGAGCTATAGATTTCTGAAGATAGATTCACTAAGTACTGATATTTCAGTACATTTTTATAAAATGAATTGCTTTTTAAAAGGTTTTATCTCGAGAACTATTGGACGTAAATAGCACTATTAGGGCTAATATTCTAGAAAATTTACTCTTCTTTAAATAATGTGCTCCTAGGTTTTCTGATGTTGTTGGTAGTTTTTAAGATATAGAGCTCCGAATGAAACATTAATGTTTTTTTAAGTTTTCGAAACAGCCGGCATTTTTTATTCCACCTACCTATACTTGGCAAACTCATCAATTTTGACTAGTAATTATACATAATTTTCATTAAATAAATCAAAAATTTGGGTGAGATAATTGCCTTTTTTTCTTTCTGGCTCTTGTACGGAGTTCATTATACTAACATATTCAGACCTGGTAAGATTTTTTCACAATATTCCTCCATCTGAAAGGGCATATATCAGGAATGTTGAAGCAAAGTCTTTTATTATGTTTCCTACATAGCATGGTTATGTTCCCACAAAATATTGTAAAAAATCATGAATTGAATATTCCCGTTTGAGTGGTGGTTGTGAGAATTCCTTTGTATTATTCAAAAGCGGTGTTATTAATCTGAAAAAGTCATCGAAGCCTAAATTATAATAATTTAATAAATTATAAACATTATACATAATGATATCCTATGAAGTATAAATATTGGATTTCCTTATTTTAATTCAATTGTCATTTTTTTTTTTTTTTTTTTTGACTGAAACAGAATACAATCAGATATATTCGAATAAGTCTTTTGAACAAAACAAACTCTTCCTTTCCCACATTTGAACGTCAGGTGCCAATTTCAGACGACGTGTAGCAGAAAATATGTGGCCTTGGTCTAAGTTATTCACAAACAGTAAATGACAAAAAATAGAACAAATAAGAATGCCATTAGGAACCAGATTGATTTTCATAAAACTTGGATTATTTAATTGCTTATATATATTTACTTATTTCATAAAAATGAAATTTTAAACTCGAAATCCATATCAAACCAAAATGAGTGTTATTTAAAACTTAATTCATTTTTGATGTCTCCTTGCGACGTTTTCCGCTAATAACAGCATCGGCAACATTAGCATACTACAAAAAGTATGCTAAAATCCTATAATTATCTGTGTATTAGCTGAAAAAACTAGAAGTTCCCAATGAAAATTATTCCTTATTTTTGAAACAGTATGAAAATAAGAGCTACAAGGTCATTCAAAGGTCCCTGGATAACTTAATCTGAAATTCAGATTCTGAATTGGCGTTTTCGGCTGGGGTAAGAACCAATATTACGGAGGTTTTTCGCTTCAATTTATTTTTCCTTTTTTTATAAACAAGTTATTTCATCTATTCTTCAAAACAGTTTTCTTTGTTTAAGTACAACTACCAAAACTGAAAAAAAAATTATCTCCAAAACGAAAAAAAATCAGTGGATGAAGAAACGAATCCAGTAAAAAACTTCTTGGGAGTTATAGGGGAAACTATTTTAGTTTGTTCTTATTTTAAATTACCTATGTATAAAATATAAAGTAAAATCGTGAAAAATTTCAAATTCTGTTTTTCGACGGAATTACACTTTTCGAGACCTTTCATGTCGAAATTACCAAGTTTCGAAAAATGGTCTGCTTGAGTCAGGTAGACCTAGCTCAAAAACTGAAAGCCATATGAAACAGAAGTTATGGTAAAAGCCTCGCATGTGAAAGCAACTTCCATAAAATCGACCTAGGAGAAGTACCACTTTATGGAATCTATTTATCACATTTTTTTCGATTTTTCAAAAATGGGTGTAGCGATTTTCATCATTGAAAAATTAAATGGTATTTAATATCTGCTAGGTCTTATCCTCACTGAAATAGTCTGATAGGGCTAAAATGACTAATTTTTAAAAAATCCTGCTGTAATGTACCTTTTATTATGTCTGAAATAAATAAACAGTACTCATTGTTAGCTATAATAAACAATTGATAAATACAAAATATTAAAGAATTTTGTAAATAATTAAAAGAGAAGAAACGAAAAATAGACCCGATTGGAACGGGAAAATCAAAGACCACCTCATCTTTCCCGAATGTCACGGTTTTGTTATCTTTTATTTAACTCTTGTTTTCTTGGAAGGAACATAATTTATATTCGTTATGCCCCCTTCGTGGGACCCTGAAATACGAATTTTATAGCTAGTTAAAAAATATTTTTTTACAAATATTTCACCTCCCTTTATCAGTAAATTTTTATTTTTTTTTTCACAAAAAATGTGAACTTCAGCAGGGTCCCACCGATCTGCACATAACTTGGGGACGTATGTAGGCTGATAAATGAAAGTTGGCACACCCTGCCAGATTTCTCTATTTCAAATATGAGCGTACATTTACTAAATTTTTAATTACATAGGTTCAAATAGTTTGGTACCTGTCTCTGCTACGTCCATTTTCAATGAAAAATTTCCAATAATTAGATATAGTAGAAAAATTAATCGAAAACTGTGTAATGATTATTTTGGAAATGAGCTTGTCAAAATATGAAATGTTTTCTCATTTTAATAATAATAATAATAATAATAATCTTTATTTATTCTGGAATTGATCCCTTTAGAATAATATACAGGTGTCAGAATTAGGCTTTAGAGCCTTAGAGTGAAATACGAAATAAGAATGAAATTATAAAACATAATAAAATAATGTATATATGTATATGTAGTTGACCGTAAAAATTGATATATAGGAAGATGGTCAGGGTTGCGGGTTGTTCATCTTATTCATTTGGACAGCCCTGATGAAGCCCTACAAAGTGGGGCGAAACGTTGGAAAATAAAATAGTTGTAAACTATTTTCGTTTCACTTGTGACCGCAACCCTGACCATCTTCCTATATAATAAAATAATGAATTTGAAAAGATTAAAATGAACAACAATAATTAACAGAATATAAAATAAGAATAGAACAAAGAAAGTAAAACCATATGTCATATCATAAAACAAATGATGACAAACACTTCTGACAATAAATAATAGAAAACAAAAATGATATAAATCAAAAATAATTAAGCTAAACATAATAAAAAAAAATTTTACTGTTAAAAATCATGGGAAGACCGGAATAAGGAACTTTCTCCTTACCCTCCCCTTCCCCCAATATTTTATGAAGAGACCCAGAGTGCCTCTCAATATTTTATCACCGTTTACTTAAAAAAAACTTTCTAAAAAGTCGAACAAATGATACAGGTAATACAGAGACCTCATATAACCAAAAATGAAATTTAATTAATAACGGAAAATCTTACTACAAGTGATTTAAAATGTTTTTTATTTAGTGTATATGAATGATTAACAATATTTTTCAAAATATGAAGATGGTCGGGGGTGCGGTCAAAAGAAAAAAAAAAGTAGACAACTATTTCTATTTATTTATGGATTTATTTATTATTTATTTAAATAGTTGTTAGCTATTTTTTGTTTCTTTTGAGCGCACCCCCCCTGACCATCTCCTTCATATTTTTTTTATTTTGTTTCATGAGCCTCCTCCTCCACATTGAAAAACGATTTATATAGCATTGGTTCCTGAGCGGGGTACTGCAACTCTCTTCCAGGGGTTCCGGGATAATTTTCGAATGTCAAATCAACGCTGTTTTGAACCTTACCATTTAAGATTTTATTAGACCCTTATATACTTATCATTATTATTATTTATTAGACCCTTATATCACTTTCACAATGATACCAAAAGGGTTCTTCTACCAACATAAAGTTGGAAACCAAAGTAGTACAGAAGCTTTGCCATGCGGCAACTAATAAATGCTGCTCCTCTATGAATGGAATTATACATCAACTTCCATAGGGCATTTCCCCCGTCCTATTTAATACTGTTATTATGGTTTAACCAACCATCGTTCTTTACTTCAAATATTTCCCAAGTACCGACGTCTATGCCAATACTTCAATGTTCCAATTGTGCGCGATTCAAATAACTATTCTCAATGTTATAAATAAAAAAAATATTAAAAACATTTAAGAATACATTCATACTACCCGACACTATTACGGAATAAGAAATCGATTCGTTTTTAAAACCAAAAAGAAAACCGAGATAGTCTTGAGAAAAATTTTACCAGGGATGGTTTTCTGTGTAAATTAATTCTCTAACTCAGCACTTTGTTCTCATTCTGTTTTAGTTGCTTCCTGTTTTAATACATAAACGGTTTGTTTGAGCAAGTAAACTATCTGGCAATTCGTTGCGTGTGGAACTTTTTTAATAATTAGACTGGATTGGGCTGGGCAGACAATAGGATATCAGGAATTGGAACAAGAACTCAAAGGGTCATTATAGACGACTTTAGTGGTATGTCGATGTTTCTACGCTATTATTTGGTGGATCAATTGCAAATAATTATGAATTTGATTAATAACATGCCATAAATTTATGTAACAAAAATTTTAAGTATCAGCTGTAAAGATAAATTTAGAGTGATAAAAATTTTAATTGTATAACTTATCTAATGTTTTTTCTTGGTATTCTTCAGTAGTAAGATAAGATCTAAAACCGGAGCGAATAAAGAAAATTTCATTTAAATTTATTACCTAGTCATGACTAAGGAACTTGATATCACACTGTGAAAACTAACAGAAGAAATAAACAGACAATCTCAATATTTCATGTCTTTTAAATATTTTAAAAAAAAAATAATCTTGAAACTTTCCATCTAAGATAAATAATTAAAATACCTAAAAAATTATTTTTAAGTTGTTATGTACCATAAACCTCGCTAATATAACTACCCTCTAAATGCCGGCATAGCAATTTGCTTAATCGTTCGCCCAAAGTGACAGGAAACTCAGGCTTTTCAGTGACAGGAAAAGCCTGAGTTTGTGGGAAAGAGGGAAATGTTGATACGCACTTTTAAAATCCTTGACGTCTAATAATTGCAATGAAATGCAATTAGTTCCACCAGAGGATTAAAAAATATACAACCTTGATTCAGCCTTTTGTACTATTCATATTTTTTTTCTTATGAAAAACGACACCAGGTTTCTTTGGTCACATAAACTAGCATGAAATAGGTCCTCTTAGCACTTGAAGATTGGCAGTTTGCGTAATTTCGAATCATATATTCGTATTTCGATTGCATTTGAACGGTAATATGTTCTCTATAATCTGAAAGCACTGTAGTCGGCCAATTTCTTCAGGTTTATTGAGAGATACAACTTATATCTAAGAAAAATCGGTTCATGAAAATCATCTTGTTGTTGACGAACATTTAAAATACCTTAGTATACATTAAAGTTTTATAGTTCATCGGAATGGACCTACCATCTATGATAGGCTTAAATATCTTCACAATAAATAATAATTTAAGCTGTTTCACTACCATAAACACAGAAAAATAAATAGCAAAGCTTTTGAAATAATCTATTTCACAGATGAAAAACTAAAGTGGCCTATCAGTAAACTTTGCAATCTTGGATTTTGTTGAGTTTGTTTGTTTGTTTTTGTTTAGTGGCGCCAAACGTAATTTGTCATCAACGCCATTTATATTTTATTTAATTTCCTGATATTCGTTTAATTTTATTTATTTTTTTAATTGATTATTTATTATTTTATTTATTTATTTTATTATTATTGTAATTTTTCTTCCGTCCAATGTTATATTTTTGCCAGTAAATGTTGTGATTTTAAAAACTGAAACACTAATTCTATTGTTTTATCATCGTCTCCAAGGGTTTTTGAGATATCTGGGTTTAGTCCTAAGCTATTGAGGTGTGGTGTGAAATATGGGCATTGGTGGAAAACATGGCTTATTGTTAGATTGTTGTTGCAATACTGCAGTTCGGAGGCGTTTCTTTTGAAATAAGATAGGAGTGGGTGAGCCTCGTGTGACCTATTCTCAGCCTGGTCAGTACAACCTCCACTCTACGGCATTTGCGACTGGAAGTACCCCAGGGCTTGACATCATTTTTACTCATTGGGCTTTCATTCCACAAAGATTGGCATTTATCTTTAACTTCCTTTCCAAGAGGCCTGCTCATCTCTGACGGAGTTAAAAATGCTTTACCCCATCCCGGACGCGCGAGTGCTTATCTTGAAGCGTGATCGGCTAGTTCATTCCCTGCGATTCCTACATGGCTTGGAACCCATATAAATGTAACTGACATTCCCATCTTGTGTAAAGTATTAATAAAGTAAAAATGGATGCAGGGAATTTTCGGATGCTCTGGATACATACAATCTAAACCTTTTGTTGGGTTTAAACGAGGTTTCCAAATCTCTTTGTAATATCAAAAATACCTAACGGAATATGTGGCGTCACTTTTAAAAATACAAAATGGTCAATTGACTTATACAATAGTTTATATCTGAAACCATAATTAAAATACAATGTTTGAGAAAAGTTTTGAAACGCCACTTGGCATTGAACTGACATATTGTTATTGAAAGTCTTCTACTAAAGACTATGATGATATGGAGGAAATAAGATTAGGTATATTCACCAGTTAATTAATTTAGATATTTTAGCTATAAATATTAAAAAATAAAAATGCGTCTTTCTTGGAGACGTGAAATTGGACTGATGGTACTGTACACTACTTCTTCCCGGAGAAACAAAGGTGGTATCCCCATCCAGATGAATTTTCTTCATGAGAATTTCTAGTCAAAGCATAAACATAAAAATATCCTCTGAATCATCATTACTGTCTAATTTTAATGCTGTTCTACATATTACTATTAAATTTGAAATTATATAAAAACGGCGCATGAAGTAAAATCTTAAAGAGAATGAAATAAATATAAATAATTATTGTTTATATTATCATTGGTTCCCAACTCGTGGGAATTAGTGAACCTCTCACCAAGAAATTGAACCATGTGCTTCTATCCTTACGGCTGGATCGGGACAAATGTGGGTCTCCCATTGGAAACATATGAAAATTAGATTGTTCAAAGAGTGCACTATAACAGTGTATTTACCAAAACGTTTTAGTTACCTCTGAAAGGCAAGCAGACAAACATGTACACAAAATATGTACTTCTCAATAATGTACTCCTAACACTCTCGCGATCCATCGATAACCGCTGGTCTGAACAAGCTAACCTGAAAAAAAACTCACTTTTGTAAGAACCTCTATTGATAGTTGTTTCTATTTTGTTAGTTCTATTACTTATCACTTCTTCTATAATCGTTTTCTTGAGTTCAGGATAATAGTATGACCTAAGTCAAAGAAGTGAGCAGTGTAATGAGATTATTAGTATTTAGGTTGTGGTTGACGGACTTCAGACACATGCAGATAGTCCGGCTAATATTTTCAGATTAAATTTAAAGGGGTTCAATAATTCTACATTTACCTCATAATTTTGATTTTTCATTTCTGTGGTGCGTTTCCATTTGGACTTCATTACAAATATACTCCAGATTTTGCTATGCGATTGTATTGATAACCGAGAAGATTATTTTAAGAGAATCCATTCCAAAGATGAGCCTCTGAATATTTCATCTGTAAATCCTTTAAAATCGTTATACTTTATTACTCAGCCGAGATCACGTTTCTAAAAATTTATTTAATTCGAATGGAATTGTCATTATTTTGTTTTGTTCCCTTGGTATAACCACTTGTAAGAACCAGTCACGAGAAACTCGTTTTAACAAGTTTATTATTCCTTTTGTAAGTGTAGGCCCATTGAGGGTAAACTTCAAGTGTATTTAACAATCATCTGTCCAGATTTCCTATTAAGCATGATTCAGTATATTACCAAAGTTATTTTAAGACACGTAATGGCCTGTCATACTTGAAGTATTTAATATATATAATCTATAACATAAGAGATGTCTGAAATGATGCGTTAACTTTTATTATTGTTCAAAACATTAAAATCGTATTGTATATTATTTTTGTTTTGTTATAAGGTTTCATAGTTAAAGCGACAAAATGTTCATCAAACATTTCTGTTTACGGTCACACCCTCCAGCTATCTCTTTATATATATTCAAAACAAAATGAATCATTTAGTTTATTTTGTTCTGTAATATTTTGATTAGAAATTACCATAAAATACCATATGTTCTTGTTCTGAAAGTAAAATTACATTCTATGCCTTTTCCCTTAAAGGAAAATTAAATCATCAGATTTATATATTTTCAAATATATTTGCTTAAAAGAAAATTACTTATCAATGCTGAGAAAAAAATGTGAGATGTAGACGATGCATAATTTATCAATCTGTCCTTGTAGAGATAGCCCTGAGCAGGGGTTCCCGACCTTTTTTTGACTTCTGTAATTTCTTATCAAAATATTACAGAACAAAATAAACTAAACGATTCATTTTGTTTTGAATATATATAAAGAGATAGCTGGAGGGTGTGACCGTAAACAGAAAAGTTTGATGAACATTTTGTCGCTTTAACTATGAAACCTTGTAACAAAACAAAAATAATACACAATACGATTTTAATGTTTTGAACAATAATAAAAGTTAACGTATCAGTTCAGACATCTCTTGTTAACCATTGTTTTTAAAGATACCTACAACATTTTGTCTGATTTCAAGAATTCTTTAGTGATGTTTCTAGAATGAATCATTAATAATAATATATATTTTTCAATGTTAATAATTTAAATGAAAAGTATTTTCGGAGCTATGAGTTATCACAGCTTATGCGACAGTTTATTCCTTCGTTTATAGATTATATATATTAAATACTTCAAGTATGACAGGCCATTACGTGTCTTAAAATAACTTTGGTAATATACTGAATCATGCTTAATAAGAAATCTGGACAGGTGATGTTAAATACACTTGAAGTTTACCCTCAATGGGACTACACTTACAAAAGGAATAATAAACTTGTTAAAACGAGTTTCTCGTGACTGGTTCTTACAAGTGGTTATACCAAGGGAACAAATCAAAGAAAATAATGACAATTCCATTCGAATTAAATAAATTTTTAGATACGTGATCTCGGCTGAGTAATAAAGTATAACGTTTTTATAAAGAAAAATTTACAATTGCAAAAAAAAAGAATTTGTGAGGTCGTTCACATATTACATCACATTATTTAGTTATAAATAATGACGCCATTTCTGCCTCCTTCATATCAACTCATAAGATTATCTCTACTGAAAGCTAAAATAAAGATAAAGAAATTATAAATGAAACAGACAAAATAAGACAAGTATATTTTTTTAACATCCATTTCTAAAATTTTGAATTCTTACATACGATTCCATTTTGCTCTGTCTTTCATATCGAAACAAAACATATCACGACTCCTATTTGATTTTTTTTTTGTAACTGATATTTTTTATTTTAACTTTAACACTGATTCACGAACCAAAGAATTATTTATTTAAACTTAGCCTTGAACAACTAAGGTTGCTGATGCAGTTGCTATCTTAGTGACCTTAGATGCAATTAACCATATTTACTTTTCACATTCCATAATAAATATGTATAATGGCATATTTTGAAAATGTCAACTATTAAAAAAATATTTCCTATATACGTGAGTGAAAGTTTTTTTTTCCTACGCCACAGGAAACAGACTATTAAGTCATTTTCCCTCTCCCAGCCCAATATACGTTTCCTTTTGCCTTGAGTTGGTTTGCATCTCGTTGAATGTTTTTTAAACCAATAGACGTTAAAATATGATTTCGATCGATGTTACCTATGTTGCATAGAGGGCATGTCGGTGAGACTGCAATGCCTGTCCGATGGAGGTGTTTTTGCAGATTATGTCCTGTCGCTAGTCGGACAAACCACTCTCTCAGCTCTGCTAAGATTCCAGTTTTACCAGGGATTCGTTCATCCTTTTTCAGTTGGCTCTCCCACTTCTTACCTGAAATGGTAAAATTTGTTTCTGGCGCTTGTCCTGTCCTTATTATGAGTTTTCTTTATAATGAGAACACGTGAAAGTAAGAATTATAAAAAATTAAAATGTGATTCTGAGAGTGTCATAATATATTACAACCGTCAGACCGTATTCAAGGAAAGTATAAACAACACAAAAATCAACGAAATAGGTTTTATAAAATAAAAAAGAGAAAGAGAGAAATACTTTATTCATTCACGCTGCCCAAATACATCGGGTTGCTACATTGCACAGCATCACTGATCAATCCGTGATCGGACATATATAAATTACATATTTTTACATGGTATAATAAAATAGAAAGAAAACCTTTTTTTTTCCACAGTCTTCTTTTACATTCAATTTCAGTTTACACACTAAATACAAATATTTCAAATTATTCCCCTTTTTCTTCCCCCTTCTTGTCCATCCCATTTCACAATTTTTATTTTATTTGATCGACAAATTCACTCACCCAAATTCCCCCTCTTAGATCCTCCCCAGTGACCCACAAAACAAATTCACTATTAGACAGTGATGTGAGATCAAACCAGAGAAATACTAGTCACAGCAGTAGATCAGTTTACAGTAAAACAAACAAATAAATATATTTTACCAAAACAAAACTAATGAATAGATTTAAAGGAAAATATAATAAAAAGTTGGTTAAAAGAAATACTATATTGGATTCATAAGTAAAATAAATAAATAAAAGGGATAAATAATTTAAAACAATAGGGATGATTCAGTTCTTCTCAGCAGTATTGTCCACTACCCTATAATTTTAGATACTTAAATTTTCTCCTCTGTTTACAGAGAAAGATAATTTCTATTTATAAAATTATTTTAAATGCTAGAACATTAAATTTCACATAGACAAATTTTAAAATGCTTCTGGTAAGTAACTGTAATACACTTAGTCCAGTCTACCACCCCGTTTTCTATCAGTTTTAAATACAGTACCAATTTTGATGTAATTGTTATGGTATAATTGCCAAGACTGATAACTAATAAGTTATTATAACTATAATTATAATGAAAAAAATATTAAAAATGTATATATTTGTCCACTTCACGCAAATACTCATTTTGAAATAATTAAAAATCGATTGAGACTGTCTTATCGCGGTTGTTGACTTCATAGCGAGATAAACATCACCAAGGAGCTATTTGACCTTTGAATGATGTGAGACAAGGAAGCGGTTCATGTCGATAATGAAAAGTATAATGTCAACAATTATTTATTTTATTTGATACCGAAAATGTCTTAGTATACCTGAAAGTTATTGTATCATATTAAATTATGGTAACCGTATCAACTACAGTAATCCTAAACCGATGACTGACTTTTCTTAACCACGTGACAGACTTTGTGAGCATTTAGTTGGCTGAGTTTTCAACAGTTTTGACAAGACGGATTACCCCAGTAAAATACAATTCAAGTGTGCGTGATGTGAGTAAATTTTAAGATGACAATACACAAATCATTACCTTCATGTAGATAACATTCTATATTTACTATGGTGAAGTTACCTGTACGATCTAGTTCATGTTCCTCAGCGCAGTTTTACATGATTGAATGACAAAAAAAAATTTTCATTGAATGGTAATCATTGAAGACACGTAAAGTTTAAATTGAACTTCAATAATTGCGAATCATAAATCTGATAATTTTTCCATTATAACTATTATGAACTTAAATTCTGAACTTCTATTAAAATACTTAATTAAACGTGAAAATATAAATGAAAAAAAATATAAATGAATGTAATCAATTTTTAAAGTTGTAATTTAAAAATAATACCACTCAAATTAAAAAAAAAATTGAATTCTATAATATAACAAATTATAGTTTTATTTATTATGCAAAAAAAAACTATAAATCGATTTAGCATCGCATAGCTCTGCATTTCTTAAATAGTTTAACACTCACTAAAAATCTATAAAGTGTTACTTATATTTTTTCTAGTTTAGTCAACGAACTTAAAAGCTGAGCAGTAATTCACAGAACAATTTTCAAAGATACTTTTTATTTATTTTTAGAAAAGCATTTGTTCAAAGCAAAAAAATAAATAAGCGGATACATTAAAAAATTTTATGAGTTGAACAATTTTTACTCTGGACCTGCCCTCAGTAACGCGAAGCATTTGCTACCTTTGCTACATCGTTACCTTTAGCTACAGCTCTGATTTAACGAGCATGTAAAATTATTGAATACAAACGAAGAAAAGTGACCAGTTCTGCATGTACAGTTTTGCACACACTGAAAGTGTTTACATAAATATATCCAAGGGCGTACCCAGGAGATTATGCCAACGTTGAGATCGCAATCCGCCCATCTTTCTTCTACCTCTGATGCCTTCGCAGAAATCTGTGTCATATTTCTTTGTGCTCCTATTTTTGTTTGTCTTATTGTGATAATTTTAGTATTTGACATACGAAATATAGCCTAGCGGAGTAGTGAGCCCATCACACAGTCCATAGCCTGCAATCAGTCACTGTCCGTCCAGTTTGGGGGAACACCTTTGCTGAAATTCACAAAGTATACTTCATACAGCGCACAATACTAACACCCCTTCAGACCAAGGTCACCAACAGGATAAATCCTGAGAACATATTTCATAGGCAGCCATTCCGATTATGGTGCCTCGGTCGCGGACTGTCATATAGGATAAAACACGTCAAATGCCAAAGGATGTAGCATTAAATGAAAAGAACTTTACGTTGAATATTCCCATTCATCCCTCTATTCTCAGTCCGCTGGTGTTCCTCAAGGTAGTATCCTTGGTCCCATCCTCTACACCGTCTATACAGCTGACATTCCAACCAATCCTCACCACGTATGCCGATGACACATGTGTGCTCGGTGTTAATAATAACCCATTAATTGTATCCCAAAATCTCCAATCCCATATCACAGGCCTCGAAGATTGGTGTCGTAATTGGAGGATTAATATAAATTCCAACAAATCCTATCAAATAACTTTTACCCTTCGTCGTAAACCTACTGACTGCCCTACAGTTTCATTTAATGATGTCACTCTTACCCCTGTCGAACAGATCCACTACCTTGGACTACATTTGGACAAGCGATTAACCTAGAATCCTCACACCAGACTGAAAAGACACTTACTAGACAAACGGTCTAAACTTCCAACACATTACAAAAGACTGATCTACATGACTGTAATAAGGCCAATCTGGACATATAGAGTTGAGCTTTGGGGCTCCACTAAACCTTCGAATTCCTCTCGTATTCAATCCTTACAACCCAAAATCCTTCGTAAAATTCTCAATGCTCCTTACTTTGTCACAAATAAAATTATACATAAAGACCTTAATGTTCCCTATGTAACCGATCTAGCCCGAACCAGATATCACTCCTTCTATTATAAACTCTAACCATTCAAACCCCATAGTTTCTAATCTTGCATCCTCTTCCATTCCTGACAATCCTCCGAGGCGCCTGAAAAGAAGATGGCCACGAGACCAGCTAATGTAAAATGTCGTTAGAGTGCTACCAATGGGTAGTTTCTCAACACACTCCAATTTAACTTAGATCAGATTTACTAAATGTATTATAATGTACAGTTGTAAATAGAAATAAATAAATATTAAAAAAAAAACTTTACGAAGCTAGGTGTTGATGAAAGCTTTCACACCTTTAAATAAAAACAAAAAAAAATTACAAAGCTGTTTCACCAAGGCTCATAAGTCTGATAAGGCTGAAAATCCGAGTATTCCATCTGTCATCCATGCACAAAGAGATCATTATAATTTTCATCCAAGGGTCATACAAAAGATGAAAGCAATAAGGCACTCTCCATATAGATCAAAGCCATGGTTTGTAACAGATCGGTATAAATATTAGCATATGTAAACGATATAGATATTGTTTGAAGATCAAGGTTAAGGATAGTTGAAACATTACTTGCTCTAGAAGCTAATTCGAGACGAATAGGGCTTGTTGTTAATGAATCTAAAACCAACTATATGGTTTCGAATCTAGTTCTAAAATTGGCAGGCACCAATAGTTCTTTTGAGATCTACAGGTTTCAGAATGTGACTACCTAGAATATAAGATCTGTGGTAACATTCAGCAATGAAACAGCAATTGGGATTAGGAGGAGAATACTGGCTGGATCCCGGAAGCATCACTCCAGTAATTTGGTGGCCGAGCAAATATACAAATTTTTGGGTATTTCCTTTTTCGTCAATGAACGATTCTATCACAATGTTATCCGTTGTTTTATAGATGATTTAACTGAAACATATTTTTTAATAAAATATCTATTATAATGCTACATTACATTATAATTACATATATTATAAGGCTTCATCCAAACTTAAGTTTTACAGACCAGTCTTCCGATAAAATGTTACGCCAAGCAATTATCAATTTATAAATATTAGTTATTTATTTAAATACAAGTCTAACTAAGCTCAATAAACCCAAAATAATTAACATGGAAGTAATTCAAAATAAATAGTACAAGCAAGGACGTTTTCCTACCAATGTTCTAAATTTTTATTATTTCTTATTTCAGATGTTAATTATGAATGCCTCCTTCAGACTGCTGAAGCCGCTATCAAGACAAACAAATCTTCTAAAACGATACAATAAAACCATATTACGCACGTTAAGTTGTTACACCAAAACATTCAGTGTTCATCAAGTTCCTTCGTTCGAACAGAAGAGACGATATAGCGATTGGAATCCAAACATTGTTAAATCACCCTATCGTGATGTTCCAATACCAGAAACTCTGCTGACTAATTTTTTTTGGGAAAAAGCTGAAAAGTGGTCTGATCTAACGGCTCTGGTGAGTACCAATAATATTTGTATGTTTGGTTTTACACTTGACACAACTAATACGTCCCTAAAACATACATAACATTAACTTTTCCTCTCTGCAAAGCTAGGATATTTGTACAATTGCTCGATTCCAAAAGCCATCAACATTGTACTGTTGTAATGATAGTTCACAAATTAATTATTTTTTTATTTTTACAGTCCATACAAATGCAGTAATGAGATTTCATTATATTTAAAAACAATATTTTTTTCATTTTTACAGTTCATACAAATGTAATAACCAAATTTCATCTCAAACTAAAATTGACAGAAGACCCTCTGTTTTATCAAATAAACCAATATTTAAATGTTTCAGTTACAGTTATTAGTGTACAGCAGTGATTCCCAAACTTTTTTTGTCCTACCGCCCCCTTCCCAGGAAAAATATTACTTAGAGCTTAACCAACTATATTTGTCAACAATAATCATCGCCCCCAAATGCACCTATGGCCAACATTGAATCGCTACAGCACCAACCTACTTTGGAAATCACTGGTGTGCAGAATCTCACAGTACATAATCACATTGAATATCTCGGCCCTATCAAAAATTTACAAAACCTAATATAACTCTGAACAATACAGACCGAAACAAAAATTAGCAAAACTAATTACTGATTAGTGCCCGTTTGGATTCTATATAATACTGTATCTCAATTTTTGGCAGCGTTTCAAAAAAATGTCTTTCTATATTTACGATGGTCTACGGCTTACGACATATTACTTGACCGGACTATTAAGTTATTGTGCTCATTGGACGCAGACCTTAGTAACTGCCGATGAAAATCTAATTCGTAAATTAATTACCTACTTGTACCATCTGAAATGCGTTTCCGAATCAAGTGTGGTAAAAACAATTTTGTAAATTATTTTCAGATGTATGTTTTATGAGCTGGGTTTTATTTATGCATCGAGCTTTTGCACAATTTGCAAAAATAGATTTGACCCTATATTTAAGCTAACAACTTTTTACGGTAATAAGTTATAAATAAAATAAACGTTATAAAAATCTAACTAAATAAATTTTTGACGTCAGGTTTTTTTAAGTTGTACCTCTTTCTTCCGGATGTGATATTTATATATACAATTATATATACAAAAGAATCCCGATAATTTCTGACATCCAGGATCCGAAAATTAAATACAGACATAATTTTCAAGATTTAAAATTATCAGGATTACAAACAATTGGGAAGAAACAATACTAAATGACCTGATTAAGTTTTGTAATATTGCTATGTACACAATAACATATCCATCGTATGTAATTTTTAACTTTGGCTAATGGCTTATTAATAAATGAAATTTATAATTGCTTAAAAATAAAATGTCTTTTTCTCGATTTTAATCTAGGTATGTGGAATCACAGGAAGAGAAATGAAATACAAAGAGCTCCGAATGCTATGTAAACGGTTGGCTACCAGTTTATTGAAGGAGGGCTTTAAACCAGGAGATGTGGTTGCTATGATATTGCCAAACATGCCTGAATTCCCTGTGATCGCTCTAGGATTATTAGAAGCTGGAATTGTTGTCACAACAATCAATCCATTATATACAGCTGGTAAGTCTTTTATAGAATCAGAATGAAAGGGGCTTTAAAAAAAAAGGTTTTTTAGTAAAAGCTTTACAGTTTTTAATTATAATAAAGTGGCTTCGGTTTCAATTTATTTTTATGATTTTTTACTTTTCAGCCTAAGCAACTCCTTTTTTTACTATCTTATACCCCTCTCACCAGTTTTTCGATTAAAAGAAACACAATTAAAGTATTTCCGAAATTTGTTAAGTCGTCCCTAATGGCATTTTTGTCGAGTTTACAATTTTTTTTTTAGCTAAACCTATTCTTTATTCCCTCTCTTATCATTCAGGTTATGTTAGAGTCTGAAAAACTTCTATAAGAAATAAACTTGGTAGTACTTGGTCATGTTTCCACTAATCCCAAACACTCCTGGGATTTGGAACCAAATCATGGATGGATAACCTACAATTTCAGTCAAGACCGGAAATCCCGTTTTCGAAATATATATGAGCCAAAGAAAATATATTTTCTCATGTGACACCACAGGTGAAAGGTAGTACTAGATAAAAATCATACCAAAACTGATACAACTCAATCAATAACTTTTTTCCAAATCAAACCTGACAAGCCGGAGGACCTGATAGCTGAGCGGGCTGGGACGAGGAGCCTATTGTAAATAATTATATTGGAGTTCTGGCTTGGGTATATTTGGCTTTTAATACTAATTATGTGGTTGAGAGAGAAGCGCCGGGATATTCCTCTATAAATGAGGGGAAAAGTTCGGTTTAGAGTCCCCATGCTAAAAAAATAAAAAAACTAAAAACCAAGAAAAGTTGTTTCACACTTCGGGAGCGCTCGTGAAATTAAAAAATCTGGTGCAGTGCGCTCATTACACAACTTTCACTTACCACACTGGAAGAAGAAAATTTCAAACAATAAATTTTGATTAGAAGAAGGTAGTTTCATTCGCCATCTCTGTTTAAACCTGACAGCTCTGACGAAGCCCTACAAAGTGGTACGAAACGTCGGTTAACATTAAATAGCTTACTTTTACTATTTTGATACCTTTATTGACCGACACCCGGACCATCATTTAACAATAAGTTTTTATTTTCTATTGTTATGAAAATCCATATGTTAGGATTTCTCGAGAGGCATACAAAGTTCACAGTTAAAAAATTTAGTGAAAAAATTAAAAACTGATACCAATGATTGGAATAGGGAAAGTTGGGGCACGATCGGCTCCGATTTTTCAGTATATAAGCCAACGTCTCTATTTTCTTTTTTTCTCCTTCAGTTAATTATCAAATTCTTTCATAGTCCATATGTATATTATATTTTTCATTACTGTTAATAATATGATACGGTAAAATATTTCAAATAATCAAAACTATAGGTAATTTGGGGAAAAGTTTTTTGAAAATTTGGCTTTTAATTTTTTTTAGTGGGGATAATACCTACCTGATATTAAAGATCTTCTAGTACTAGATTGATATACCGAGTTTAATCAATATTGTTTAAGCCGTTCCCAAACGGCTTTTTTTTTTTTTTTTAATCAAAAATATGCGCAGAATTGATTCTATAAAGTGGCATTTCTGATTGTCAATTTTAGCAAATAATTTACTGTAACATAGCAGGCATACACTTGACTTAAGTATTTAAATAACTTTTCCTTTTTGAGTTAGGCTCTTTACACACACGCACACCAGATCAGCTGACCTTGGCCGTGGTCTAAAACGTAAAACGCCAGAAATTTTTTTCGATCGTGGACAATTTTATTTTCTGCATTCTTCCATGAATACTAAACTTTCCTATCTTCAGTAGCAAGAAAGTAACATGGGTCATTACAATCTGACTAGGTAATTGCATGTTTGTGCAGCTTTTGTTTGTTGCAAAGTGTTATCCTTTTTTTTTTTTACTCATAACGAAGTGATATAAATATTTTATTTCGTATTTTTCTCTTGATTGAAAATGGCAAAAAACTTCGATAGTTCCCAATCTCCATTAATGAACAAAAATTCTATAAAGCAAAAAAAAATTTCATTTTAACCCGGCAGGTGCGTTCTACTTTTTTGTCCCCTAAGAGGTGTCCCGTGAGCATTTTTCTAACGGTACACGATTTGTAATATTTATTTCATATAATTGGATGTGATAATGACAAAAAGCTTTAAGATTATTTTTAATGCAATTTTAAATTGAAATTGTAAATTATTCCATAAGGGTTTGAAGAATCTAGATTTTGTAAAAGATCTAAAGTCTTCAAGCCTCGCCTCAGGATTTAAAAAAAGAATCGGAGGAGTTGTACAAGTGAGCAAAATGCTCAAATGATAAAAAAAAAATGTCGCGTTAAGAGTGTACTGTAATAAAAATGGTCAGTCTTACCGTTGCCAGAACGCCAGAGCAAAACTGAATCGATTATAGGTGGGGAGGTAAAAGAGGAAGTAACATAATCAA
This sequence comes from Halyomorpha halys, assembly GCF_000696795.3. Taxonomy (NCBI): domain Eukaryota; kingdom Metazoa; phylum Arthropoda; class Insecta; order Hemiptera; family Pentatomidae; genus Halyomorpha; species Halyomorpha halys. The sequence continues at coordinate 50,222 of NW_027114350.1, read as the reverse complement.
GCGGCAATAATAACATCCAAGGGATAACGGAAGGTTTACAAAAGTATATACAAAACAGAAGAAATACTAGAAAATATAAACGTTAATTTCCCAAAATGCTCAAGATATTTAACCTCTCCCGGGTTAAATATCTCCTTGTTACAAATTATAAATCAGCCTTAAAAAGAGGAATTCTCAAATGTCTTCTCGGTCAGAAAAAGAGCCTCTGTACGTCGTATCTTGGTTTTGGAGTTGGTATTCTTCGAACAGCTGAGGAATGTTAATGGTTTCAACTTGAAGAATGCATCACTAGGAGGTTCGCGTCTCTTTTTATGAGAAATATAAGCTGAAATTGGGTCGGATGATTGTGTTAACTCGTCATCGGTCGCTAGGTTGAACACGGATGTCCGTGCGTGAGACTTTTTCTCACATTTCTTATTTAGAGCTCTTGAACGTATTTTTAAAAATATAAAATTTTGATTTATGTTAGGTTTATTTAAGCATAACAAAAATAAGTATAAAAAAAATTATTTTGATACAAGAGCAAACGAGTTTCAAAAAAACAAACATAATAATAATAATAAAGGAATAATATTAAAATATACATAATATTTATTACTCTTTAAAATAAAAGAGTAATAAACAAACATAAAATAATATTTTGAGAAAGACAAAGTTATAAAAAATGAATCAAAATCCAGATATATTATATTATAAGAACATAACACTAATCTTTAAAAAAAAATGCTTAATGTGAAGAAATCTCTTGTGCACAACTGGTGCAAGTGAACACCATATGACTGGGACATATCGGTCTTTTACACTGGTGGAAATTCTTTTTCGTTTAGAATGTCTGAATATAATCCAGAAATTTACAAAAAATAGTATTCATACATTGCAGCTATGAAGTGAAAACATCAAAAGAAAAATTTTTGTTATAAATACAACTCTAACATACACTTACAGAATCGAAATACAATTCATAAGAAATAATAAGTACCTAATGAAGTTCCTGCCTCTTTAAACCTATGTTTCCATAATTCTACAATTTTTTTCCCTTGAGAAAAAAACATTTTTATGGATTAAATATACTTGGCACACGTGAGAAAATTCCTCACAACTGGAATATTTTTATAGCCCCCTCAGTGCGTGTGTCATAATGTCTCATTAGAAGGGTATATTGTCAGGGAGAGAGGACTGGATGCTTACCCATAGCAGTTTCCCTCTAGCAGCTTCCAGACCTGAAAAATGATTAACTTGAAAGAAATTCCCACCCAGTGACCAACAACAGGTTAATCTAATCCCCCTAAACAAAGGTTTCTTTCCTGGCCATGCAGGCTTTTAATATTAATCCTTTTTATGGCTGCCTTATTCTTTGCTATGAGGAAATAATTACAACACTTTTTTTGGAAAGATTTGAACCCTCTGAATCCGAGGGGTAGTGGCAGTTTTTCTTAGATTACATAGATCTACAAACAGGAATTTAATTTTATAATTTTGGCTAATCAATACTGTATGATATTTGGTGTGCTAGAACTGGAAACAAATTCTGTTTTCTTAAATTGGTAACAGAGTTTTCACAAATTCATGATACGTAATTACAGTTTTGTAGCCGAAGAATCATGAAAATCTTTAATTGACATTTACATTTGGTAAAAAGGTTTTTCGGTTGGTCTAGGAATGTCCAAAGTCACTGTCTCTGACAAGTAAGATAAATTTCAATTGTTTCCTTTTTGTGAACCTGTGTTATTAAATGAGTAGATAAGGTTTTTAATTTATTTTTTTTTTTTAAAGAAGCATAAAGTAAAAAACAAAAAAGAGAAATTTAATTTTGAAAAAAATTCCTATAAAAACGAATACATTACAAATAAGTAATTAGTTGCCAAAATTTATTATTTGGGTCTGCCAGGGAGTAAAAATTATCATATTAAAATTAAATTAGTTCTTAACAGGCCATTTACGAAAATTTTGCGCAAGATGCTAATATTTTCAACAAACCTCATCTCATGGTTTTATACCCTCCTTCGTTTAACCTATTAAATTAATATTGCATAATTTGAGTACTGCAATAGAAGTATATCATAGGAATCAATATTTAATGACGAATACCATCAATGGCACTGTTATTTATTAAATTGTATAGCGATTCATATGGTCATTATAGAAATAACTTATGACTTTTAGGATTAATTTAGGTTTAATTAGTTTTCTTAAAACAGGGACTGGTTAGTGCCATTGGGAATATAATCACTCAATGATAATCGTGGAAAAAGTAATTTCTTTCCAGATAGAACAATCTTGTTTATCCATTTTCATCAGACAAAATTTTGGATACCTACTTACTCAAATATTTCTGGTAATAAAAGTTACTTATTCAATACTCACTATTTGATTTTAGCCTTGAAAATGATTATTCTATAAAGATTAATAATTTTATAACTTTTTATTACAGATGAGATAGTTTACCAAATCAAGAATTCACAAGCTGTAGGAATCTTCACCATTCCAGAAAAGTTGGATACAGTTCTTGAAGCAAAGGCAATTTTGGAACAAGAAAATCCCTCAAATCCATCAAAATTAAGAATAATTTGTACCAATCATGTTCTGGGAGATGAACCACAAATACCTAAAGGAGTGGACAGGCTTTCCCGATTAATTGATGATAATGTTGATGTTAGCATACTTCCGTCACTTCAGGGTCGAGGCCAAACAACTAATGATGTAGCTGTTATTCCATACTCTAGTGGTACGACGGGCAGGCCAAAAGGAGTATGTCTAACCCATAGAAATTTAATCTCCAGCATAATTTGCATGCATGTATTGAGAGATGTTGAAGAGGCAACAAGTAAGATTATTATTAAACATTTATCCTTTTTTATTTAGCTACTAAAAGATTATTTACTTAATCACATATTTTAAACTAACTATTAATTTAAACTTAGGTATAAAAACTTCTAACAAACAATGTAACAATATCAGCTAAAAATGTATTTTTAAATAATTCATTAATTATTAATAAAAAATTACAATTTTAATTTTAATTTGTTTATGTTCTACTATAATGATGCAAATATTGTATCTTTGAAAACAATAGATGTATTATGTTTACTTTTCATAGCTAATATTGTGGTCTTGATTATTCTGTATTTACTCTCTTAATTCTCTCTATTATAATTGATTATTCTCTTCTTATCAAGTAAAAATAAGTGTGTAACATGGTCCATAATTTTTTTTCTTAAACAAACAATACCTTATTGAGAGTGGAGAATCCAATTTAAAATAAATATATAATATGAAAACATTTTTAAAAATAATCTGTTCACTCATTATCTCAATGACTACATTGATGATCTGAAAACAAAGTTTTTTATTAACAAAATAAACTAGAAAAACATACTAGAATTTTATGAGATCAGCATTATATTTTCTGATAAATATGAAAAAATTAACTGTCAACTTTACAAAATGATTGTTACACAGACTAAAATAGAAAAATATTGATGATTTTCAATGTTATTTGCCTTTAAATGGAACATTCCTAGAGTACAGTTTGAAGGACTCACTATTTTTTTTTTCAAATTTTGAAAAATTTTCCAATAAATTTGATTAGGTCATTTGAAAAAAAAAATGTTTAAAAGATTTTTGGATCAGAAAATTTAATGCATTTCTATAATTTGCTAAAAATTCAATTTTTTATGAAATAGGGAAAGAGCCAAAAATCATTATTTAAATATGAAAAATTAAATTAAATTACTGAATCAATAACAATTGAATGTAATAATAAAGTAAATAATACTGCATGATTAGATAATAAAACTGTTAAATGTAATAATAAAGTACGACACATTAATATTTCCTTTGTTAACATTAAATTTTAGTACAATAAATATAAACATAGATGGAGCAAATGAGTTATCGTAGAAAACCTAATCTTTTTGAATTTTTTTTTTAATGCATTATAAAGTAGATAGTAACCTTACAACTTTAAATCAAGAGTTTTAATCTAGGGGTTGGAAAAAGCACGTCTGTGTTCAAAGAAAAATACTATTGTAACAAATATTAAGTCACTTATGTATGCAGGAAATTATAAATTTTAAATTGATAATCATGATAAAATTTCTATATAAAAATTAATACATTCTTGAATATTTGATACTATTGTCCATTATTGTTTCAATTTCATTGTAGGAAGTAATCAAGAAGTGATACCTGCCATACTACCTTCATTCCATATTTTTGGCTTCAGTGTTGTTATGTTACAAAGTTTGTATTGTGGAGCAAAAGTTGTAACATTACCAAAGTTTGATGAGAACTCATTTTTGAATGTAATGAAAAAATACAAGGTATGCCTAAAATAAATTACCCATTTCTGTTTTTGTTTTGTTTTTTGGTATATGTATGCATGTTAAGATTTTGAACAAAAAATTGCTAGTAGTCACCAACTTCTATATAATTAATCTTTCTTGATAGATTTATTTATCCATAGATATTTTTAAATTATGTTTTGTCAAATCTATTACAATAATATATATAAGAAGATGGTCAGAGTTGCAGTCAAAAGAGAAACAAAAATAGTTTACAACTGTTTTTGTTTCTCTTTGGACCACAACCCTGACCATCTTCTTATCTATAAATATTTACGTTCAACTATATATACATATATATATTACAATAATAATATTAACATTATATTAAAATTTATTTAATATAATAATACTTATTTTAAGTGTACAGTTTTGTACGTCGCACCACCTCTTGTTTTATACCTTGGTTCAAGTCCTAACGTGACAGAAGAACATCTCAGATCAGTTAAAATTATTTTAAGTGGTGCAGCACCAGTAGCAGAATCTGATATTATGAAATGTGTGAAAAAATCACCGCCTACTGTATTTTACAAGCAAGGTAATGGTTTTTTCATCTATCAATAAATTTTAATTTTAATGGAATCAATGTTAAATTGGAATCAAAGTTAATTTTTGTTTTTTAAATGTCCATTGACATACTTTTTACGCTTATGATTATTTAATAACAAAAATTAATTATATCAAATTAACTATTGAATGTAGCAATACCTTAAAACTTGAGTTTTGAGATATTTAACACTAGGAGATGTTCTATAATGTTTTTATCAAGAAGAACGGCCTACTTTTGCTGTTAAGAATGGACAATGTCAAGTGTATCCAACTACTTATAAGGATTTAAGTTAATAATTACATTAATTAACAATTTAATTACAATGGAAATCAAATGTATATGTGATGAGAACAGAGTAACTTATAACACTTTTGCTTTCTCCTGCTTATAATTAAATTTATGAACAGAAAATTTCTTTAAACTTTTTTAATAAATTAAAATTTTAAGAATCTCAAATCTATTTTTAATAATATATACTAATCACTATCGTGGATAGTCTGCGTTTGTGGATCTTAGTGCTTGTATCAGAGGTTTTATGTTGTAAGTGCTTTAGTGGAAATTATTATAGTATTTTTAAAGTGTATAAATGTCCTTTTTATGAAGTAGTATGCGATTTGTAATTCCAAATGATACATAAACTATTTAAGCTAATAATGTCAACTGACCGCAACAGTTCTATCCTTTCCATATTTATTTCAGTAAAAAGAAGTAGAAAGTTATTTTGTTGCTAAAAGATATTTTTGAAATTCTCTCAAATAATCAGGATAAAAGCTTATATCATCTTTTAATTTTTTTTTCCATTTTTAATATAATACTGATGGCCAAGAGACCTATTATTGTAAAAACGTTATTACTTAATAATGTTAGAGTGCTACCACTGGGTATTTCGCTACATGCCTATATCACTCAAATATAAACTTACAGCAACTTTACTTAATGTATTATTATGTAAAGTCATAAATCTCAATGAATATATTAAAATATTTAATATTACATAAATATATATATATATATATAAAGTTCTCCAAGTCAGTCTATTGTCCAGGGATAGACCTAAATACAATATTTCTTCAGATAAAGGCAAGTGTAACACAATTAAAATATAACTGAGTGTGAGCTCATAATTCAGTGTCAATATCACATGTACATCCTTTTTCTTGATCATTCTTATAATGATAATCATAATAATAATCATATGATAAATACAAGTGTAACATTATTGAAATATAATGTAGTGTGAGCTCATAATTCGATGTCAATATCACATGTACACACTTTTTCTTGATCTTTATTATTTTCTGTGTTGTAATCTAACCAGTAGTATCATTGAAATAGTTTTAAAAATGGTTGCAGTAGCTTGAAAACAGTTTATATGCGAAGTATGAACTGTCATATCATCAGCTAATAAATTCAGCAAAGTCTGATTTTTATTGAGGGAAAATTAATGGTTTTGTAAAGAAAAGCATCTTTTGAATGGATTAACATTTTAAATAGATTGATTAAATAGTTATGCTGACTGCTAGTATCTAAAAACCAATTTTCTCTAAAACTAAATCTCTAATACATTATTTTATATATCAATCAATCAAGTGCCCATGATCAACCAAAGTCACTGAAACTGATAATCACAATAATCCAAGAAAAAGCAACATGAATATACTTATTATTAAATAATATTAACTAAAATACTTAATTATAGGTTATGGTTTGACTGAAACATCACCTGGAATATGTGCTATGGAAAAAGGTATAAAGAAATACAATTCTGTTGGAATTGTTGCCGTTAATACATTAGTAAAAGTAGCTGATCTTCAAACTAACCAAGCTTTAGGGCCAAATGAAGAGGGCGAAATTTGTGTCAAAGGACCGCAGGTAATTTTGATGATTTATGACTAAAAATAAATCCAAAAAGACTGCAATTAATTTTTTATTATTTAAAGGACAAATGATAATTAGACAAAATAGGAGAGAAAAAAAAGAATTGCCGTTGAGATTTTACTTAAGTTTCAATCCTAATTAAAATGGCTTATGGAAAAAAATCTTTTCTACCCATATAATCCATCATTCTCCTAAATTAAAAAACAAAACAATATTAGTCAAATTTTAGGGTTGTGCATCTGCTCATTCTTAAGAGTTTGGGATGTTTCAAAAAGAATAAAACAGAGCAAATATGCAGTTAGTCAAAATACAATGTTTTATGCATAAATAACTAAAAAAAATAAGTTTAACTGATGTGCAGATAATTTTATTACTTTTACTTACCTATTTATGAAATGCATACAGTAAGTATAAGTATTGTGGTCATGAAAAATTTTGAATCACAGTTTTTTCTTTTTGGTCATGAAAAATTTTGAATCATTGTTTTTTTTCTTTTTTTTAGTTTATTTATTTTAATTTTTGCATGCCATTTTACAAATTTTCTCTCTTAATTATCAGCTTAAATCATTTCTTATGGTTCAGTACAATATGGAAAAAACATTTAATCTATATGGGATCATTCTAATATGGATTAATTAAAAAGAATAATTTTTTTAGCAATGTTTATGGTTTTATTTGAAAGAAATTCTCTTCATGAAACTAATGAATTGAAAATATTTTTTTTTTCGAGGATGGTTTTCTTCGATCAATTCGGCCAAGTTTATTTTGATTTTATTGTAAAATTTATGTGAGAAAACCTTACAAAGTTAAATTATATCATTTGATTTAACTACAAATCAGAAAACACAATAACGACATAAGCAACTGAAAATTTTAAGTTTAAAAGATGGCATGAGAATGTTGTTATGATTAACTAGCAAGGTTATGGCTCTTTTAACTAGGTGGAGGAGTCATTGATAGCTCCTGGACTGAAAATTTTGGAGAGCATTAGTATCACAGTTATATAATTGATTAAATACAAATTTTTCTATTTGATACTAAGTTCGAATTGGTTGTAGCCCCTTCCAATAATTTTAATGGTATGTTTTAATATTTATGAGTGTTGAAAAAAATATTAATTATTTCTTTACTACTATTCAGTAATAATCTTTAAAAAAAGTAAGTTTAACTATAGAAAAATAATCCACCCTTAATTTATAACCTTAAAAGTGATTTAAAGCTAATAAACTAAACCTAAAAGTGGCAAAGTAGTAAGCTACTTTGCATATTAAATTACAAATAGTGTACTTATTTGATATAAGCTTTGGCTATTAAAATTTATCCAACAATAATAATCTTGTATTTGTTATTATTAAAAAATAGTTATATTTGTTATTCAAAATATTATTTATTATTCTATACACCTCCACCTTGAAGCTGAAAATTTTTTTCAGAGCAAGATTATAGAAATCACCTTTTTCAGATATTGTATATAGGGTGCATGATTTAGAACACAGGCATTGAGACTGAAACCCAGTGAACCAAAATGACAAAATTTCTTAATCCATTTATGGTATCATTGTGGCTGTAATGAACAGATAGATGGCCAAAAACGTGCTTTTCTACTTATGTTACACTGAAATGTAAAGATCTGTTGAAAACTCGATAATGAAAATTTGACCTGTCTAAAACATCTTTCTCAACTGTGAATAGATAAATGGGTCAGAGACATGGGCTCAGTACTTTGTAAGAAACTACCGTTACTGGACCAACGGTTGTGCAAGGAGGTGATTTGGTTAGAAGGAGATTTTACCCAATCATGAGTAACCACTTTATGAAGCTGAATGGTCCCTGGAGGGCTACTCAACCCACAGAGCTGACTGACATCTTCAGTAAAAGAATAAATAATTATCTGTCACAGCCGGATTCAAATCCGGGTCCTTGGAGTTTAGTAGCACAGTGCTTTACCACTGATTCATACCGCTCTATTTTCTTAACTATGTAGCAAAGAAAATTAAATTACCAGAAGTTTTTGAGAATTATCTTTTTTTTATTACTAATAATTATTGTTAGATAATTTATTATTATTTAGTAATTTAAAAATGGTTTAACAGGTAATGAAAGGATACTTAAATAATGAAAAGGCAACAGCAAATGTATTTGATAGTGAAGGGTGGTTTCATACAGGAGATATTGGATACTATGACAATGATAAGCATTTTTACATAACTGACAGATTAAAAGAATTAATTAAAGTCAAGGGATTTCAGGTAAAGTATCATTTAAAATTACATTATTCTTTCAATAGATTATGACATAGGGTAATAAATAAATATATTTTTTAATCACAAAATCAAGGAATATTATTTTATCTTTATCTACTTAACCCTTAACTAAGCAAAGAATATACCAGAATACACGATTTTCTTTATTTTTTAAACCTATTGTGCGGGGACTATCATCGTTGTACTTTGTCATAACTACAAAAGAAGTGTGGAAATTTTCATCGTTCTATATTGGTATGCATGCGAAATAAAGACAAAAATCTGTGGTAAAAACAGACAAATCAGTAATAAAGGAAGGTTCTAGCATGTTATTTATTTCCTACCATTGCTAAAAATATCTGTTCTTAAATGAATTAATATTATTAATAATGGTAATTATATTATTATAATTTATAGAACGGGCAAATACAATTTGTTTCTAATGAGATACAGGGTCTACTTTTGTTCATTTTACTGAAAAGTTAATTGTAACCAACGATATAAATGGCCCATTTTAGTTCATTTTTTCAAAAATTACTTAATTATTATTTATTATTATCGTATAAAATGTACAACACAAATAGATGTTTTTTTCATTTATAAATTTCTGAAAAATTAAAAAACTTTCATATTCCCAATGTGGACAATGTATTTTATAAACAGAACTTGAATTTTTAAGCACTTAAAATCCTCATAATATGCCATGCAATATGCAATAAAAAATTCATATTATTAAAATAATAAATAATGTTATAAATAAAAGGGAAATAAACACAAAGATAATTATAACAAATCAGAAATAGCATGTCGTTAAATTCATTAATGCTAATGGATGAAGGCATAGACACTTTTTATAAATTAAAATAGGAAATAGAAAATTATGATTTTCAATAAAAATATTTATGGTTAACTAATATTCTTTAAATACTAATCTTCGATCATTTAAAATATTTTTATAACTACAAAATAATCTTTCTTTATCAACAAACGTGATGGGAATGCATTTATATTCCTTTAAAATTACCAGGTTGTGAACGTATTTTAACATTTCTTAGAATAACTGAATCATTTTTATTTAAAATTGTATGTATATTATCCGCCATAGAATTTTTCACAAAAATCTTTTCCATTTTTTTTTTCAAAAGTTCCAAAATTTGGCATTTTAAATAATAATAAAATGTAAAGAAAGTAAGCAACTAACGAATATTGAACTGAGTGTTTAGAAGGAATATGGTAAGCCAGGAAATGAAAAACTCGATATGCCAATAAGTCAATTATTGAAGGAAGAGTTAATTTCAGAATAAATTCCATTCATTTGTTATTGTTTCAATCATTGAAAGTTAATCTACGATTATAATTTGAAATTTTTGTCAGCAACATTACATTTTACTTCTTTTTTTTTTACTTCATTGAAATCATCCATGAATGCATTCATCATCAAATATGCAGAATAACATTTGGTTGAGTGCACCTGAGTAAGTTGATTCATAAAGTTATTTGATTAGCTGTTTACAAAATGCATGCAAACCAAATACGAAATCATATAAAAATCTAGTCCTTGCTTATAAGGTACAAATATGAAAGTATAAATAAAACTTTTTAGTAAAAAAAAAAATTTATGAGTAAAATGAATTGTATTTAGGTAATATTAAAAGGTATAAGAAAAAACTTTTTTTTTTTCAAAGATTTCTAGTTTGGCACTATTAATGATTCACAGTACTAAAAGTTTAAATAATATTCCATCTTTTAGCACACACCTATGATCTGAAAGTTTGAATCTCATGCTATTTCTATTTTATTAATTCACTGATTATATGAGCCTTTCAGTTGACATAAACCACAAGTTCATGAAATAAATTTTTGTATTTTCAATATTGATTCTATGACAATTTATCATTGAATACATGGTTAAGAACATAATGCGACTATAAATCAAAATAAATATTAAGTATTTCAA
>NW_027114350.1:25411-39201 GCF_000696795.3 Halyomorpha halys | reverse complement strand
TATATATTCTATAACTAATGAAACCAGCTTGAGACTTCATGAACATACTTAAGTACATTTAATACTAATATATAATTTAAGCTAAGTACAATCAGAGCAGATAGAAACAATAACAAAATGGGATGATATTGATTTTTATAAAATACACATTCTCCTGAAATAAGATTTCAAACAAAGCAAGCCAAGAAAAAGGCAAAGAGTGGTAATACTAGGCTCTACATTAATTGAAAAAAAAATTAATTAAAGATTTTACTTGCTCACTAATCATTTTTTCCCCCATGGAAAATAAACCTTTAAATTGTTCATATAAGACAAAAAATTAAGTTCCTACTATGTTTTATTGTTCAGTTTATAAAAAGAAAATAATTTAGATTATCTCTATAAGATGTTTGGTGAGTCAATTCTTAAAAAAATTTTCTTTTGAGGTTAATGACTTCCAATTTAATGAAATTTCTTTATTAAAATTATCACCACATGGTACGTTTTGGGACCACTGTCCCATATTCATGCACCTTAAACCTTGAAAATAATTTAATAAATAAAAATAAAGAATAAGATCCAAGAGACAGTCATTTATTGATGTTTCAACTTGTAGTGCAGTTTTTCTTCAGGACATGAGAGTTCAATTGAGATTCAAGAAGTGTAGATCTTAACTCTCTATTGTACTCTTAAGTCTAATAAAGGCCTGAAATGACCATATAGTTTTTACTAACAGTACTGACTTCTGTCTGGAAGATCTTATATAATCATTAAGGCCAACAACTAAATATTCCATAAATAGAAATAATGAGACAAGTTTAGTTTAAATAGTTTACTCATAAAAGGGAATTTCATACTTTTATTATATCGCTGAATTAATATTTCAAATATTTTAGGTAGCCCCAGCAGAACTGGAAGCTCTCTTAAGATCTCATCCTGATGTAGATGATGCTGGAGTTATAGGTATTCCTGATCCAAGAAAAGGTGAATCGCCCATTGGTTTTGTCAAGCGGAAAAAAAATTCCAAAGTAACGGAGGATGAACTTAAGGCTTTCTTAGCACCAAAAATTGCTACTTTCAAACAAATTGATAACATAGTATTTGTTGAATCTATTCCAAAAAGTGCATCAGGCAAAATCTTGAGAAAAGATTTGAAAGAGAATTACTTGAAGAAAATAGATTTAGAAGGATTTTTGGAAACAAAAAAACCTAAAGACAACTGTCCAAACAATCCAAATGAAAGAAACTAAAGAAAAGTCAATTGACCCTGGACTTATCCTAGGGGGCAAGTTAACCAAGAGGAGAGAAGATGTAAATAAGATGATATATATTGTGAAACTATTTTTTCAACGAATTGGTTTTCCTATTATGCCACATATTTGACATAAATGCATGTGTTATAGACTTTCTTTAACAACTGATGAAAGACATGGGTGGGTATCTGGAAAGCAACTTTATTGTTTTTGTGTAGTGTTTTAAATAATTTAAGTACTAAAGTAGCTAATGCCAGAAAATACATGTTGTATTCCATCCAAAAAGTAAACCAGAAATAATATCTGCAATAGCTAGCTATAAATTTATCTGTTTTATTTACTGGATAGTTTGGAAGACTAATAATGAAAAATTGTTATATGTAATAAGTTTCTATTAGATCCTTCCATTGCCAATCAGGCTATCATAGTTTTAATTTTTTTAATATATTTTGTATATATTATAATTTATACCTCCAATCTCTCCCTTATTTTTTATGAATATCTGGTATGCATGAATATCATTCATTGTTTATTTTTTTGTTGTACTTGTTATGTACACTATTAGACTTTCATCACTCTACCAAATACGTTTAACAGTACTAGTTCCTGGACCAAACTACTATTTTTAATGTTAACTTAGAATACAAAATTCTTCTCAGAAATCAGAAAATACGATGATTATATAACTCTGTTAGAAACAGAAGACTTCAATAATACAATACAGAGAATATTAATTTCAAGAGTTTGCTTCTTTATTTATGTAAATAATATGTAAAATAATCTATTTGACCTATACTGTCAGAAGTACGTTTACAATGCATGATCATAAGTAATTCATTAAAACATTTTCAACTTCGGGCTCATTATTGCATAGATAACTTTAAAACTCTCATGTTTCTACCAAAGTGAAACTTTGTTCAGAAAAAACTTTTTGTATAAAGGGTTTAGGTTTAATTTATAAATGTTGAAGAAAATTGTATTAATAAAATTGTAAGTATATCATTGAAATGTTATTGTCTATACGTGTTTGAACTTATCATGTCTGAAACCATGGGACCTGTAGAAATATATATGTTGTGATACAATTTTATATATTATAATTTTTGTTAATATAGAAGATTATTTTATCCTAAATAATCCTTTAGTTGTATTATATTTCAAGGAAGTTGATTTATACATATACTGTTATATACATATATACTATTTTTGAATATTCTCCTATATAGCTAGGGACAGAAAGCTTTAAATTTTAAATTCATATTACCATGGCCGAATCAATGTCAGTTACTTAGTAGACGACATTATATGAAATTCCGAGTGTTTCAGAAAGGAGACGGACACGACTGATATCTACCTAGATCTTTAATAAAAAGAAGATTGAAATGTTATATTCCAGATTTTATGCCAATAATTAGGAAACGTTTATCATAAAGGGCTTTTTCAGTTTTAAAATATCTTATAAATTCTGGCAATGCCTTTGGACTGACTTAATCATTGAACAAACCTTTATGAGAGTTATATGAAACACTTTAAATTTAAATCACAGAAGGGGAATAATACAGCGCTTTATCTGAATCTGTTGCGACTTTGCCTACAGAGATGGAAATATTGCAGCAGATAGTGTTTCTATGGTGTTTCATTTTGCAATACTGAAAAACATATTGGTGTAGAGTTATCCAGGATAACTAGAGACATAATTGACAGTAAGAAATTCATAGATTGGTTCCTTCATCTAAACCCTTTCCAGTTGGAGAGTGTATAATATCTACCTGAGTCATGGGGGAAGAAAATGTTTATCATCTATCAGACCCAATCAGAAATTTAGGTGTAGTGACGTTAACAAGAATGAAGGGTGATATACCAATTCTTTACAAGCAGTTTGGAGTAGTGTAATAATATACCAATACAAATTTAAGTCATTTTTTTTTACATTTTAATCACATGTTTACATCACAATGTACGGTCTTAATCTATAATTTCAAAACTCTTAATGCAACAAAGTTAGTTATTGGTTCATCACCAGGAATGATAGACGGTGTTTTTAAAACTAGTTGTAGGAGTATGCACATGTAGGTCTGATACAAGATATAAAACTATAGTATATAAAAATAAATTATTTAGTATAATACACTTTTTATAATGGAAATAATATTTAAAAATCCAAAACTCGATTTCTAAAATACACAAATCGTAAAAATGGTCATTCTTTGAATCCGCATATTTTAATCACATCTTTTAAACAACTAGAATAATTTCTAATATGTGGTGCTAATTTATCTGAACTTTATTAAAATTAGGAGCACAATAGTGTTCAAATGTGTTATTTGTTCTATATAATATATTTCATATTGCGAACATAGTGTTAATAAATCCAAAACAAAATTATTTAAAATCTAAATCAGTCGATGCATCTTATGTTTCTTTGGTTACAAATTTTTTCATGGAATTAGCTTACTACAAGCAGTGAAAGGAGGTTTTGATGTCTTTGTGCAAAAAAACTAAATTAAGAAATTTTTTTTCTCTTAGCTAAATGTGTTTAACGGTCTATATCAGTATTTATTTAAGTATAGTCTGATCATAGTCTATATTAGTAGTTATAGTATTAACTTTAATTCAATTTCGGATCCAACATTTTAGAAAGATTAAATTCAATAAAATACTTTAGCCAATACATGATTATTTTTTCATCTTATTAATAATCATTAATCATTCAAATCCTCATAGAATATGTACCTGTTACACGTGTGACTGTGTAATATGTATCTGTTTTATTTATTGGATAGTTTGGATGATTAATGATGAGAATGATTTATAAGTAATAAGTATCTATTAGAAACTTCCATTGCTAATTAGGCTCTCATAGTTATAGTTTTTGTTTATACATGTTCTATTGTAAAACTAAAATGTTTTTGTTATATGAACATAAGTAATTCATAAATTTAAAACATTTTCAAGTTAGGGTTCATTATTTATAGCCTGATTCGCTTTTCAAAGGTAATTTTAAAACGTTTTTATACCCAATATTTTCAACCAAAGTGAAACTTTGTTTACAAAACTCTTTTTATACAAAGGGTTTTGAGTTTAATATAGAAATATAAAACAATGTAATATGTAAATATCGAACATTTGGAAAAATAAGACACTAAAAATTAAATTTCATTCATATTCATTAAATACTGCAGTATCAAGCAGAGGTAAAATGTACCATGAAGAAATGATTTATTAGAAGCATATGAATCTCGTATGCTGCTACTGGTAAAGAATATCTGTATGAATATCCATACTTATCACATATTTGGTATACATAAACAGTAAATTAATTAATTCGAGTTTTATTTCTTACCATAACCCCATCATCAGTGTATTATATATCCATAATTAACAACTTATGCAACTAATTAATCATATTCCAGTTATTTTAATGAGAAAAAGTTGAAGCAGGACTGAGAAATGAGATCAGCAGCAATCTTAGTGCTCAGGAATTATGTACATTACATTACAAAAGTCTTTAAATACTGATCTCAAATTGCAAGTTTTAAGCTAGCTGTATTCATTTTTTCCCCCATAAATGGCAGATTCTTGTATCTAAAATAAATAATAATAGTAAGGAGGTGTTAATAGTTGACCATAGATTGATATGAGGACAATATGGTTGGGAGGAGGGGGATTGCAGTCACCGAAGATAAACACAACTTACTTATTTGTGCCGATATTTCGACCTGAATTTCAGGCCTTCATCAGGATGAATTAGTCTAAAGTCGACTTATAATAATAATAGTAACAACTAAAGCAAAAATTATAAATAATCACTTATAGATGAATTATGAGAAAAAAAAATAGTATTTCATTTTTATTAATACTATCAATTGCAAAAGTTGATCAATTTATTCTCTCAATACATAACAATAAAAGAAGTATAAAAAATCAATATTCATTCATAACAATAACAGATTTCTTAAAACATATATCTATGAACCTGATAGATTAATTAAAATTCATTATTGAAATAAAAATAAAAACACCATATGCTTAAATAATTCTTCTTATAATACTGTATCTAATGATGTATTATAGAACTTTTTTTTAAATATAAAACTATAGAGATGAAACAGTAGTTAGATTAGGTTTTGAAAGATAAGAAATTATTTTATTTACAGAAAAGACAGTGATTGTTGTGGCAAACCAATACCTGAGATGGAATAAACAATAAGCACAAAATTAATTAATCAAAGAGAGCATTAACTCAAGAAAAGAGACAAAAGTATTGATTAGGATAGTATTGGAAGACTAAAACCAATATTATTACAATATTATTATTATTACAATATTACAATAAAGCCTTTAGAATTTTAAATTCTAAAGGCTTCATTGTAATAACTATCAAGGAATCTCAAAAAAGTTACTAGAAAGTTGATACTGAAAGTCAATGATTTAATACTGGTTAGTAAAATATCTGTGTTTAGGTAATGATGATTTATTAACTTAGGTGGTCATGATACTGTAATAAATACTGCTAAATGAAGGCAGAGAAAATATAAAACTAAATACAACTATGATAATAAAAATTAGTAATTTAATAAACATGGTAAATAAATATGGGCAAGATGAAATAGAGTTAGAAGCAAAAACGGCAACAGTTTTCGTGATATAAAGATAGCAGTGAATACGTCTGAAGAGGTAAGGAAATTTAAGACAGACATGTAGACTATTGGTATTAACATTAAACCTATGGCTTCGCTAAACCTTTTATTTATTATTTTTAATAGGCTTTGTTTTGAAATTGTCCAATAACATCCTAATAAAACTTTAGTGGATAATATTTTAACTCATTAAGTTAAGTAGGTAATGCTTTATAATCTTAAACTTATGACTAGATTACAGAACATGTATATTAGAAAAATATTGTTCATAATGCTTAAAAATAATTCATGAAAACTTTTTATTTAGAACTTAAGTATTAAACATAAAGGTTTTATTTGAAATTCATAGATAAAAAATACTATATAATGGGAAATTTGATCTAATATAAATCCAACAGCACAATATCATTCACCTAAATTTGAAACAAGCTAAAAGAGAGACTGAAAAAGTTTTTATCCACATAGTAACATTAAAACTTTTGTTTATTAAAGACAATAAATAAGTGCATTTTTTAATGTAAAAAAAGTTTAAATTAAATTTTTGCTTTATTAGCATGTACTAAAAATGTTTGTTTTGTTTTTCATTTATTTACCTACATTCCAAAACAATAAAACTATATAAAAAGTTACTACTGTAATTCCATGAGACACCAATCTTTTTTTTTTAAAGAAATAACAAAACATAAAACAAGAGATACAATTAAACAAATCAAGCTTTCATTTTTCTTTTCTTTATCTCTCTCTCTCTCTCTCTCTCTCTCTCTCTCTCTCTCTCTCTCTCTCTCTCTCTCTCTCTCTCTCCTCTCTCTCTCTTTCTCTCTCTTTTTTTTCAAAACCATTAATTATTTATCAAGAATTTAATGACAAATTAATGATGATCTCATTTATTTATAAAATCTGGAAACAAGTTTATAACTCATTCAAGAAATAATTTAACAAAAACAATTTTAAATTGTGAACAGTTTTAACAAATCTAATATCTTACCATATCAAACACAAATATACTCAGGACAAAACAAAAAAAAAATATCAATAAGACACCAAGAGAAAGATTTTCAAAAAGACCAGAATCTATGGAATAATCGAAACATTCATCAGACTTCAAAAGTATTCCAAATTTTTTTTTTTTGTTCTGCAACTGATTTTATTACATATTTAGAATTATCTACAACATTTATAATTATAAAAATATATTTCTTTCTTGGCATTGACTATCCACAATGCTATTATAACTTTTTAAACACTAACAAATAATAAAACCAAACAGTAAAACAGTGGTGGACTTTGTAATTTGATCACAATAAAAATTCTAAAAACTTGTTCTGGCAAGTAAGTTATAATGCATGTTTTAAAATAAATATCACTACATATAAAAAGTAATAAAAAAAAAATCCATAAAAGGAACCAGTTTCCTACACCTGCTGAAAGGTTTGATGTTTTACCAATTCTCTAAAAATTCCATTATCAATTGACATCAATTTTTCATAATTTCCAAGTTCAACAATTACTCCTTCATTCAGAACTGCTATTTGATCTGTAAAAAAAAAAGATCAAATAAATATTTATTGAGAGGGTAAAAATAAAATGCAACAATTTTCAATAAATATTAACTAATACATAATAACTAATGAATTGACATTAATAATTTGATAGGAAATGCCACAAATTTGAGGGAAAAAAAACTAAATCTCAATGCCAACAACCTAAAAAACGGCCTTAATGCCAAAATTATAGTTAATATGAATCATTGTCTTCATTCTTTTATGGTGGCAATATCCTACTTTTCAGGTCTAAATTAATTTTTGTTTTAATACAACTAACATTACATCCATTATATCAGTTCTAACCATGAATTTATTGTATTTGTTTTGTTTTTTTTGGCTGGGAATGCAGATATTTGCAATAAAAAGGGACAGTGCCCTTTTTTTTACCTTGTTATTAGATACTATCTGGATCATCCTTAAAAAATTGGGTAATTCACTTAAAAAGGTAAAAATTCTTCGATAAATATTTTTAACAACCCTATTTCAGAACACCATGTAAGATCAGGAACACTCAACTTGAGTAGTATTTTTACTACTCAAGTTGAGAGCGACATCACATTCATCGAGTCAGTGAGTATTGGTAGACATTAGGAAGATATAGGAACATCAACTACTTCAAAATTAAAAGATATTATCTGATTTACCATGGAATCCTTCAAAATGACTGTGTGCCCAAACTGTTAAATTGGTTTATATATTTTTTGTTTTGGAAATTAGGGTAAATTTGGAAATAATATTCTTTAGTGAATTTTTTTTATATAAATCCTTTTTTTCAATTTTTATCCAATCAAAGTATATTATATTAAAAAAAAAACACATGTTTATTACATTACAAAATTAGAATTTCTTTAAATGCTCCTAAAATCATCTTGGGAAAGGTTTAGCACAACAATTTAAACAAAGCCAAGATTGACAGACAAATTTGCAAAAAAAAAAATCCCTGTTTCAGTATGCATTCATTATGTTGGGTATTACAAAAAGGTAAACTAAATCTCATTTTTGAAAAAATTGGTTCGTCTTTGGTGGGCTAACAAAAGAGTTACTTTCAGCAAAATCAGTTCTGTATTTTTTCTAATTAACCTATTGTTCTGAAGGAAAATAGGGACATAATTGTTTGAGAGGATATTTCTCTCTAAATACACAGAGCATACTCCAATTTTTTCTTTATAAATTGGATGACATTTTAAGGTGTGTTATGACCAAACACGCATGAAAATGATAATTAAAGATTTAGTCAGTTACACACAAATAATAATATACTATTATACTTTGAATTGATTTATTTAAAAAATTAATCAATATATATATATATATTGTAACATTCATAAATTATTTAAATTAAATAAAAGGAGAACTGATACTTTTTACTTACTCTCATATCTTAAGTATAGCTTGGGTTCAAATGAAGAGCTTTAATATTAAATAGATAGTTGAATTTTATTTAGATTTTATAACATTTTAGACTCTTAATTTCAGGGAATGTTTTTCTAAGCAATCAGAACACTTATCTTTAATAATACTTTTGCAATTATACATAATTATTTGTTGAATAACACTAACCAACTTTTACTCTTCTTTGATGAATGATTTTTTGACCTTTTCTATTTCAACAAACAAACACTAACTGTAAACAATCTTTCAGCAAACAAACACTAACTGTAAACAATCTTTCAGCAAACAAACACTGATTAAACAAAGCCTTAGTCCTCTAACAGTTTTCAACACACAAAAAACTCTTGGTGATCCAAACAAAGAAGTATCTTATTCTTCTTGGATTTTCCGTTGATTTCTTCTTTTTCAAGATGTCTACCAGTGAGAATAGACAAAGGGATGTTCAGGACCTCCTGCATCTAGGAACTGTCCTCCTTCTCCCGCGTTTAAACATCAAAGTCGAAACCAAACTTCCTGTGCAGATGTTCGTTGTAAACATCAATTGAAGCACAACAGTTTTGAGTTTTTGCATATGATCTTCTTTATGGATATATTTCTTCAATACTTATTCTTGACTTCTATTTCTTCTTAAATTTACTGTAACTATAATGGGAAGATAAATAAAGTTTAAAATATTTGAATCTGCTTAGCATGGCCGCGATTCAACCGACTTTTGGAAAGACATGTGCCGCCATCTTCTTTATTTTGAATAACATATTTTTACTTCATATTTGACTGTTGAAAATTGGTTAGCATGCTTTTTGGTTCAATAACAAAAAATACTGAAACGATATTTAACATTGATACATAAAATAAAAACATACTAAAAATCATTTTTATAGAAAAATAACTATTTACTCAAAAAGAGGATATTATAATACATATATGCTTTTTATTATTAAGAATAAACTTAAATTGTTATGGCCATTACAGGTGTCATATATATTTAAGATATTGATTAGAACCATATACTAAAACAGATTAATGTAGATAAATATGGAGTATTAATTTTTTAGAATTTAATACAAATATAACTATTCAAAAGAAATAATCGAACCTCCCTATTATTTTTTTTTTATAAAAAACAAAACAAATACTTGTACATTAATTTGAAACTAGAATTTGTATAAATGTCGGAAGACCAACAAATTGGAATTAAATAGAATTTACTCCAATGATTTTATGCTATGTTTTATTTGATGAATAAAAACCAATAATAATCACATGAACAATTTAACTATAACACTCTATTAAAAATTACCTGAATTTTTTATAGTAGAAAGTCTATGAGCAATAGTGAGTACAGTTCTTCCTTTTAGAATTCGCTCTAAAGCTTCTTGAACCAAATGCTCACTCTCTGCATCTAAGGCACTAAACAAATCAAAGCAATATTTGTATAATTTAAACAGAATAAAAATAATACTTTTTTATATTAGAAATAATAGGGTGAAGCGGGTTACCAGTTTTATGGATTTTAGGGAGTCCATATAAGTGGGAGCCTAAAGAATTATAAGAAATGAGGTTAAGGTAAGTGGGGCGGTTAGTCGACCACACATGACCCAACTCTCTTACTTAGGCTGCAATTTAACCAACTCCTTAAGAATCTTCTTGAAACCAATCATATTAACTGCCCAACCTACCTTAAATTCATGTCTTATAATTCATTAGCCCCCTGCTTATACGGCCTATAATATTTTTTAAATTTTATTGTGCATATACACTAAAAATAAATAAATATCAATTTTCGATATTGTGATTCATTAACAAAAATAGAGATAGAATAATGAACATTAAGTTTTGCCTTGAGTCATTGAAACCTTCAGTAATGCAATTTTCTCTGAAACTAATAAATCTTTGAATTAGTGTAGGAGTGGATTCCTTAGTAAATTCAAAGCTTCCTTTCCTCAATAGGGTGGGCAATCGAAAATTAAAGCTTGCCATGATATTAAAATAAAATATACTCAAAATGAATTATTTAATCCCTTCCATCAACCTATGTGGAATAATCAGTTATTGTAAAACAACCTCATTCAATGTCTTTTTTTCTTCTCAATGATGAATATTTGGATCTGATATACTAATATTTATGGATAACATATCACTAATATTCATATGACACTGATATTTATATATTAGCTATTGCTAAAACATATATTTGTTTTGAAACATACATTTGTTGTCGTATCTCTGACCATCTTCTCCTCATATCAATCTAAAGTGAACTATACACACCTCATTTCAAAATTTCATATTATTGGCCAATACAACGACAGATTCAGGTAAGTTTTAATCATTAATCAACTTTACCATATCATCATTTACAAATACATCTGAGAAGTACCAACTTAAATACAATGAATCAATCAAAATTCTAAAAAAACTTTACATCAAAACAATAAGACAAGAATTCACTCAGCATAAACTTAAAACTCAACATCAGGAGTCTAGGGAATTGACAGAAAAATACATAGAGATCTAGACACCTAGCGAAAGATTGTGCTTTTAAGGTAGTCACTGCTGAGGTCAACAGGGATGAATGCACCAGAGATGCTTTCATAGGTGGTTTGTTCTCTTCTCAAATTTGTCAAATACTTCTAGAAAACAACACTCTTACTCAGGCTAATCAGCAAGCGAGGTCATTAGAGCTGGCATAGGAACCGTCTTTGATCTATAACCAGCCAAGTTAAACGCAGCTGCCTGTTGATATAACCTGCAGCCAGTTGATGGAGGTAGTTCATCACCTCGAAATTATGAAACTTTAATGAGTGAATCTGAGGCCATAATATCTTCAAAATATTACTTCAATTAATATTAACAAAGCAGAATCAGATTGTCTACCCAGCGAGAGATGCAGAGTGCTGATATTGTGGAAAAATATGACATTTTCAAAATGTTTATAGGCAAAAATACCCTAAAAATAACCCAATTCAACCAAGAAAGTCAAATTAATTGAACTGTGTAGCATCAATGCCCCCTTATCTTTCTAAAGCTGTCGTGCAGGTCAAAGTCAATAACCTCGATGCACAGGCAGCTTATCTTATACTTCGTTTTAAACAAATGTAGGCCTTTGGCAGCTTACCCAAATTCCTTTTGAAGTAATTAATGAGATTGTAGCCTTCCAAAGAGCAATTTCATAACTAGTAAGAAAGCATAATCTAAAAGGAGTCTGTGTTTATTTATACAACATAAGCTAGACCCGAATAAGTGCTCCCTTTCGAAAACAATTATTTGCACATTAAGTTATGTGATTAGTCAAAAATCAATTCAACCACATCCTGACCGCCTTGAACCTTTAAGAATTCCCATACCAGTAAATACTTCTTTGCGCAGAATTCTAAACAGGACTTTTTTTCGCACACTATGGTCACTTTATTCCAAAATTTGCAGGTAAAATCCAGGTTTTTAAGTGAAGGGGATTTCCATTCAATAATGAAGCTGTTTGTGTTTTTGAAGGAACAAAACAGGATATTCAAAATGTAACACTTTCTTCTAATGATCATTCTCATACTTTGCTTTGAGAGCAGTAACAGATGCATCTGATTTTGCTATAGGAGCAGTACTCTCACAAAACGACCAATTATTTTCTTTGTCAAAGTCTCAAAAACAACACTCATCCATAGAAAAAAAAACCCGTATTATAGTTAAAGCTTTAAAGAAGTGGAAGCACTATCTAAACACACAACAATCCACAAGGTAATGGGCAGGTGGAAAGATACATGGGTATCATCTGGAAGACAATCGATTTAGCCCTAAAGAATCTGAGTCTTGATTTAGCAAGAAAGGAAAACATCCTAAATGAAGCTCTACACACTCTCAGATCTCTTTTGTATAATAGGATTAATGTTACTCCACACGAAAAATGCTTCAACTTTCTACAGAAATAATGTTGTTACTTACATGCTCCATGGAGCAACAACACCCTATTATTGAAAGAAACAATGAGACACTCAAAATACGATCCCATTGTTGAAGAAGTGGAACTTGTTGAAGGGGATCCTCAATACTCTTTTATATGGATGCCTGATGGGAGGGAGGTAACAATATCTAATTGACTACTGGTATCTCCAGGCTCAGTCTTGAAAGCAACGAAGGAGGGAGATATTGCAAATATCCCTAAAACACAGTTATTACTAAGCCCTAGTCATGCACTACATACTGCTTCTACAAACAATATCCCACAGGAAGAAAGCCAGATAGAGATTGATGAACCAGAGGGAAATGAATAAAACTTAGAAGGGACATGTCAATGTCTGGAGCCCCTAATAAGGAGCTCAAGAATTTACAAACCTCTTTCATACCTAAAGGACTATTCTACTTAAAGTATATATAAGTATTTTTTAACAGGAAGAGGGAGTAAATGATATACTAATATTTATATATAATTAATATTTACATACCACTAATACTCATATACCACTAATATTTATATATCAGTAGTTGTTAAACCCTGTTTGTTAAAGCTAACATTGTTATCATAGCTATTCATGTCACATAAACCATGTGTTTAATTTAGTTTAATAATGCCTAGTTTGTGGTATTCCTTATTTCATTATATCAGGGTTACAGCTAATATAGATCTCATCATTATAAGAATTGAAAAAGAGATTTTTTTTCATGTTAAATTTAACCTATTATCTTGGGATGAAGGATATTTGGTATGTTCTAAGAGCTCCCATTAAAAAAATAAACAATAAATAAAAATGAATAGTTATTTGATTTCATAGGTTGGGAAAATCCAGTTTTAGTTTATAATTTTGAATTTCCCTATGTATGATATTTCCCCATGTTATGATTTCAATAATTA
This sequence comes from Halyomorpha halys, assembly GCF_000696795.3. Classification (NCBI taxonomy): domain Eukaryota; kingdom Metazoa; phylum Arthropoda; class Insecta; order Hemiptera; family Pentatomidae; genus Halyomorpha; species Halyomorpha halys. The sequence goes on along the minus strand of NW_027114350.1, from coordinate 25,550 downwards.
ATAAGTTAAAAAAATAAAATAAAAATAAACACTATACCTTGTTGCTTCATCCAACAGTAAAATCTTTGGGTCCTACAAATAAAAGATTTTTATTAATGTTATGACAGTACAGAATACATTCTGAGAAAATTAAGATAAG